>NC_091749.1:50934829-51104829 GCF_043380555.1 Nothobranchius furzeri
GGGGAAACACTACACACACACACACACACACACACACACACACACACACACACACACACACACACACACACACACACCAAAACACAAATACACACAATGCTCAAACCCACCCCACCCAGCACAGACCCCACCACACATATGAAATAAAGACGACCACTGGCCTGTGTTAGTAAAAAGACTAAGGAGGGTGTGTGGAGAAACAAAAACAATAAAAAGTAACAATCAGTGTATAAAAATTCAAGCATAAAAAATATACACATGGCCAGTGAGGTCGAAAGTCAAGTAAACACAATTATTAACATAAACAAATGTTCCCAAGATGTTCAACCAGGGCTCTTCGGAACGTTATAAATTAAGATATTGAGCGGCGAGGTACGGGAAGATTATTCCAATCATACGGAGCCTTTGAAACAAAAAGCATATTTCCCTTCCTCTCTTTTAACTCTAGGAACAACAAAAACAATCTGAACATTATGCTGCAGACCATGCAGCCAGTTATAACATACTGAATGTAATTTTAGATTATCTGGATACTTAAAGTAAAAACTTTTGAAAATAAACAGAATCCAGTGAGACTTTCTTCTGGCCAAGTGTGTAAACCAGGATAACCGTCCATACATCTCACAGTGATGTGTCCTAAAGGGACAACGAAGCACAAAATGGCTAAGACTGCTGTATGCCACATCTACAGAGTGCAAGAAGCAATGGTGTTTAGATAAATAATGTCAGCATAGTCTAAAATATGCAGACGTAGCTGTGTGACTGTTTTTCTAACCTGAAAATTCAAACAATTAACAGACTGATAAAGTCTTTGAAGCCGACAATTAAGTCCATGTGTAATTGCTTGAACGTGAATTTTATGCAACGATATTAACTATGAGAGAGGAAGAGTACCACATTTTTCTTCTTAAGGTTTTGCTGCAACATATTGGTTAAGTGCTCACACTACAGATTTGGTCTCTTTTGCTGTTTAAAAATCGTCCGTGATCTCACATCTCGCACATCTTTCACACCGCAGCTGTAAATTTTAAATTATCAGCCAGTAGAAATTGCAGCTCTACCTGCAAGAAATTTGACTACGACAAATATTGATCTAGGGACCCTTTCATCCGTATGCTCTAGAGGAGCATCAGAATCAGAAATATAAGACGTCTGACAACTGTCCTTTGGATGAAGAAATCTGAGAGTGAAAGGCGTCCTCCAGCCTAAAAATCCAACTAAACATGTGCAGTGCCTGAAAAAAATCCTCCAATGTTTCAATCACAGCAATGCTCAATTGCTGCTCTTCTTTGCCTCAAAGAGACAATTGTCAGACATGAAAAGCTTGAGGTTGAGAAGCACAGTAAAATTTCTGACTCCGTTTAGTTACGTCTTTTTCCTTCTTTAACCTCAACAAAATGACAGCTTGTTGTAAAAGAAGACACTTCTCACGTTTTTACTTCTTTCCCCTTTAATTTTAGCATCCTTTGATCCTTCATGACCAAATTTGCGTCTGCTGCTTCTGAGTGCTGCTGGAGCCTAAAACACTGTGGCATGCACAGTTCAGACTCAAACCATTAAAAGGGAAAAGGAAATATCCCTTTAACGAGCAATCCTCCACTCATATGTTTAAAATGCATCATCCAAACTTCTACAACAGTCTTTGTAATCTATGAGAAAAATCCATTTAGGATAAGTTGAAATTCAAATCTGGGTCAGGTCAGGAGATGCGCATGCGCTGACGGCTGATCACCGGACACAGCAGTGTTTGAAGCAGCTCGTTAACAAACATCCACAAATGTGGCTAAATTTGACAATTTTAAACAGAAGGATTGGGTTAAAAGCAATGGAAGAGAGCTCAAAGGAAAATACTACAGGGTAAATGACCAGTTTCCTAAGGAAATCCTGGATCGGCGCTGAGTCCTCTTCCCGCTGTGCAAAACGTTTATCCAGGATGGGAAGAGGGCTGTCATCTCGGTGGATGTGGACAGCAAACTTTATAAGGAGCGGGGAGTGACAGACTGGCTGTATAAGCCCAACATCAGGTCAGACATTAATTATTCTTCTCAGGATTCACTGGGTTTGAGCACGTCAGGATTAAATAACTGCTAGATCCGTGTTCTAGATGATGAGATCACCTGTTCTTAACCACCTCACACCCCTATCACATTTTCTTTTTAGTTCTTTATTCTTCTTTAACCTTTATAATTTGTTCCTTTCCTATTTTTATCTGCTTCTGGACCTTTACAGCTGTATGGCACAACCAAGCAACTTTCCAACACTGCGTCAGCCTCACCACGCACACACACACACACACACACACACACACACACACACACACACACACACACACACACACACACACACACACACACACACACACACACACACACACACACACACACACACACACACACACACACACACACACACCAAGCCCCCACAATGCGGCTCTAAAATTGGTCCCAACCTGGAAGTAAGAGAAATTGCAGTTACACCCTCATCCGCTGGGTCTGGTGTCAAAAGCGAGCAAATCCTCATTGACTCCCATGTTAAAAATACCAATTTCACAGCAGAAATAAACATGTTTACAGCCTGGTACCAAAACATGTTTTTGTCTAAATTATCTAGTTTACACTCATGACAACTCTGAGGGGGGTGAATTTTTTTGTCACTCTTCTGTTTAAGTGTATTAAAAGCCTAAAATTCTGTATAATTAATGAGCATCAGACCCACGTGACCGCTGCCTCAGACCCACGTGACCACAGAGCTAGCTCCGTGGAAAGGCCTCAGTAGAGCCTCGGTCTGGCTTGGAAAATGCTCCGGCATTTTGAGTCTCTGTGCTTGTGTATTCTGTTTTGGATATAATTTGTGCAATTGTTGGACAAAATGACTTGCTGTGGTATTACTTGCACTAATAGAGCATCCAAGGAGTCTCCACTTCATTTTTTTTCGGTAAGTTAAATTAAATGTTTGTATTTTAGGTCACTGCCGCCTTTAATCTAGCTTAGTTTATCGAAGTAGCTAGCTAACTATCATTTTAACATGTAGCCTGTACTGTTTAACCATGAAATTTAAATGTAAAATACGGTAAAATAATTAATAGGGCATATGTCGATGGGTACAAGGGTAAAACCCAGTGCATTTAACATAAAAATGGGTTGAAATATGACGGAGCTCTTGGAGGGACATTTCTGTGCTCCATTCTTCCACCCGGTTCACCCCGGCCTGGCAGCTGCATTGCCCCTGAGCGGGTCTGGGTGGGGGTCTGGGGGCTCGGGGTGTGGGGGTGGCCGGCCCCGTGTGGGGAACTAGGCGGGGCCTTGGGGGTCGGGTCCTGACATATATGCTGCTGGGAAGAAGGCAGGAACATGCGGCAGTGCCTGGCCCGGGCTCAGGGGCCTCGAGTAGACCTTGGCTCCTTTGCTGTTCCATCACAGGGGAGGGGGATGTCCAGGAGGGGGAGGAACCAGCCTTGCCTGGATGTCCTATGTCTTATATAATCTGGAAGCTGAGCAAATGCAGGGATGGGAGTAGATATTCTGCTGGGGTGGGGCTGGGTTGGTGCCCTCGGACTCCGTGGGGCTCTGTGATGCTGCTGCATTGGGCCCTGGCAAGATGGGCTGGGGTCTCCATGCCCTGGGTAGCATTTTGGCAACAGAGGTGCCTATTGGGGCCAGTGGGGGAGCTGGCTTCCTGGAGGGCTTAAGTCCAACCAGCCATTCCTCCCCTTCCCCACACATTTTTCCTCCTCCTGCTGCCTCTCATCATCACACAATCATGCACACAGGACCTTGGGGGGTGGACAAGTAAGGGGGTGCGAGTATGGACCCCATTTCCGCATTCCTGTGGCAACCTGCCCCCCAATTTTATTTGCACCTTAAATACTTCCACCAATGACATTCCATGCAACCACACACTTAGGGCCTTGGGAGTGAGCACATTCAATGGCATTTGGCAGGCGGATTTTCAGCCTCATCCCGAGTGCCGGTGCCCACTTCCAATTTTAAACTGCACTTAGACACTGAGGGCTGTGGGTGCAAGTTGGGTAGTGTGGTGGCATCTGCTGGCATAGGCCAGACGATGCCCGCACTGCCCGCTCACCACAGCCATGGAATACACCTCATCAACACACACTAATACTATATAGGCGGAGGGAGACTAGGGGTCTTAGCACACCTCTGTTGTCACTTGGCTTCCTGGGGCTGGAGGCTAGGAGGGAGATCTGGCCATCTGGTTGGGGTCTGGGGTGGTGGGTTGCTTTGCTCAGCGTTGGGCAGGGAAGCCTGCTCAGCAATGTAGCCACAGCTGCCCTGGGGCGCACTGACAGAGGCGAGGCTGCCGAGCACTGGCGCCACTGGTCCCTCCGACCACCACCAGCAGGCAACGTGGGTTAAGTGTCTTGCCAAAGGACACAACGACAGCGACAGACTGAGCGAGGCTCGAACCTGCAACCTTCCGATTACGGGGCGAGCACTTAACTCCTGTGCCACCGTCGCCCTATCGCATCCCAGACAGGACAAGGAAAAAATAAAATAAAAAAGGAATTTCAAGTTTGAGATGCAGCTCTGTGATGATTAAAGTAGATTGTTCCAAAACACATTGCTGCAATGAATAAAGTCCAGTTGAGAGATAAAATGCTAATCAAATGGTGCTGATGCTTACAAAACGTTCAAATGCACATGCATATTCACATCTAGCTACTCAGAACTCTAATTTACATCTCTTCTTTCTGTATGGATGTGACCTGTGGGAGATTCTAGTTTGTTTAATTTGCATGGAAACGCATGAATGAAGCAGCTTTGACAGAAACCCCAGATGTGCTGCAAGTATTCAAAATGCTCACGTTTAAGATGAACAAAACTTGGTTAGTGAAGTTTTTCCACTTACAGTTGCATGAAAGAGCTCCTGTGATCCTTTTAGTGGGAAAAGAAAATATTACATTCAATAAATAAACACGAATTAAGCCTTTTGATGGTGTGAATATGAAGAAAGAGTGGGATGGTGTTTAAAAATCCAAACAGGAATTTTAAAAATGAATATTTACAGCTTAACTAACTTCAGATCTAGCATGAGAATCCCCCTTATAGAGCTTCGGACCCGACGTGACTCTAAGTTAGTAGACGCCATATTGGCAGGAAAAAAAGGTAAACAAACACGGATCGTAAACATGAACATGATCGGGATCGGCTTGGATTTTACTTCGTCAGAGTTTACTTCACACTTTAAAACCGAAGAAATTGTTTTATATAGTCAGAAATTAAATAGAGTAAACATCTCTGACCCTTACCGTGCCCCTGGGATACTTTTTAAAAACGCCAGAAGCTGTCAGAGCGGACTTCTTACCGGACCTGGCCGGGGAACCCCTTGGGATTTCCCCGGAGGATGCTTGCCCAAGTGGGCTCCGACTCCGGATAAGCGGATGAAAATGGATGGATGGATGGACAAATAACAGATTTACACGTAAGTAGTTTAAATAGTGCTGTGTTGTTTGAATGTATGAACTGAACGCCAAGAAAAATCACTAGTCTGATTTTCTTCCGTGAATAAAATAAATATGTCAGGCAGGAGCGTCTCAGGATCTGTCTGAGATCTGTCTCGGTGAGACAGATAATAGCATCCAAAGTGCTTTTTATGTGTTATCTGACAATTGATCAATCATTGCTTAAAAATTAAATACAGCTTAGCCGGTTAATTGCCGTGATCACGTAAACGGCAGCACGCAGAAACACGAGGCACCGTTTTACGTGATGTTTACTTGTTGCTATGAGCAATAAGACAGAAAAAGCCACGCCAAAATAAGTTTAGGAAGCCCACTAAGAATCGTAATAAAAGCATTTAAAATAAATACCATACACAGTTGAGGAAACGTTGGTTTAGGTACCTGATATGAAGTCGTCGCTGCAAAACCTTTACTCTCAGGATGCCACAGTTTCAGTTTAGCCCGGTCACTAACGCGTTTCATTACAATGATCCAACGCTTGCAGCGCTCCGGATCTTGGGGAATCCTGTAGATGGCTCATTCCTTATGTCGTCCGCGTCTGTTCTGCATTCTGGGGCACAACAGGAATCTACCATATTTCCCGTTTGATTGAGTTTTCTGACAATAAATAGTCCAGCTGCAGGCTTCTGCCTGCCAATATGGCGCAGTTTCGATTTGAACTGTTGCATGCCGGGAGAAGTGAAGTCAACTCCCAGAACTCTATACATGCTATTACATGAACAAGTAACATTTGAAGCTTTAATTTGATAAGATGAAGCATCTTCTTCAGTGGAATATATTGCCGAGCTGCTCTTCATGCTACATTTTCTTTTCCTTCAGCATAACAACTGGTGACAGATGCATTCTAACTTCTATGAATCAGAGTACACAACAGCCTCTTTAAGGAGTCCGCAGTTTCATGGGAATCCATTAGTCTTGTTGAAAAACAGTACACATAGTACTGCAATTAAAGACATCATGGAAACCAACGGGGTCATTACATGAGGAAAAATCCAAACACTTATCTCTCAGCAGGACGTGTTTCTGATTTTTGCTCACTGTTATTATAATTTTGTTGCCATTTTTAAAAGATCTATACAAAATGTTAGAAATGCAATTTATTATTGTTCAGCAAAGAAGTACAAATACAAACGAGCATCAGAGTTTTGTTAATAAATAAATGTGATTTTCTTACAATGCTCCTGCAAACCTTGATCTTGGTCTAAGATGTATGAAAACACAATGTCAATGCTTTAAATGCTGAATTACAGCTCGCTAGTAGCTAAGTCTATAAGCCACTGCTGTTGTTGAAAAATGTTTTTGGTAGTGATGCACTGATATGGAATTTTTGGGCCGATATCCGATATCAAGATCACTGTTATGGTCAATAACCGATATTTGCCGATACAGATATACTGACATTAATGCTTCTACAATCAGCAGATTTTGTATAGAATGAAAATTATTAAAGCTGAATTTACATTATTATGTACACACAACACACACATTTACGGATCTGAGATGATTTCCTTCGCTGTTCACATGGCTGAACAATTACACATCACCCCCCACCCTATGAAACAGGCAAACAAATGGAAACGAGATGGAAAAAATCTCAGTTGTTAGTATCGGCCCGGTTTTATTTGTGGAACCGATACTGATATGTTAAAAAATGTCTAACATCGGCCGATACCGATATTGATGCTGATATGTTGTTCATCCCTAGCTTTTGGGTTGTGCAAAAACTTGAAACAGATTCAATCAGCTGTAAAAACTCTGGAGAACTCTGGAGGTCTTAGAAAAACTTGTGTATGCCCAAATAATATCATTTCTACATGAAAATGAGATTCCAGAGATTTTTCAGTCTGGGTTTAAGTCTCTCCATAGTACAGAATCAGCCCTGTTGATGGTTTTGAATGATAAACATTAACAAATGTGACAAATAGTCAGTGCCATCTCTGACCTGCTTCCCTTTGTAAATCAGTAATGTTGTAACGGCCACTGAGAAATGTTTGTGCAAGAAGACGGATCTATAGCAAGATGCATCCCCTTAAATCTGCATGTCCCAACCCACTTCAACTTCAGCAATACATCAACTTAGTTGGAGCATACGCTAACTGCAGAAAATGCTAGCCTGAGCTAATGCTAATGTTAGCCCAAATGCCATTGTTGGAGAAGAGGCTAAAGCCTGATTCATGCTTAACCCCCAGAGACCCACGGTTGTAATATTACAACATCATATTTAAGTCTACAAAAATAAACCTTCCCCATTTTTTTTCTTTTTAAAACCACATTTACATTGCTAATAGGTCCTATTGTTCAGTTCTGCAACACTATTGGCTGTTAAAATGTGTAAATAGGTCCGTTTATCTGGTCTCCTAGAACAACATGTGAAAGGTTAAAAAAAGATTTTGCTGTTGTTTTCTAAATTTGGGTCTCTGGGGGTTAAACAAAGGCACATTTGCACTCCCCGCTGCTGTGGTGTCGATCAGTGTTGCCAGATCCAAAATCCCACACTATCGTACAGAGAGACTTAAATTATCGTTTTTCAGTACAAATTATCGTACATTATAAATTTGATAATAACGTTCTATAAACGACTTCTCACTCCAATATAATATAACAAAGAATGTGTTTTATATTGCCCTGTTTAAATAAACATCTTTAAAACCAGTAATATAATGCCTATAAACGTGCAGAGTGTGTCGGCACCACTCCGACCTCCACGCATTAACACAATATGCACATTTGCGCAGTCCTATTTATTTCATTTCTACATAGGTTAAAAGCACGCGTCAAAACATCACAGCAGTGGAAAAACTGACCCAATAAATGACAAAGCAGCCTACTCACCTAGTTGCTGATCTCGATCTCCTCATCTGATTCACTGTCTGTCACAGCAGAATGCCTTTAATCACCTGTACTAAGTGGTCTGTGCTTCTCATTGCAATGTTGTGCTGGGCTAAAAAGCCACATAGCTTGATTTCAGCGTTTTTCACATCATTTTCAAACTTCTCTTTTTCATTAGTTTGTAGGAGACATTTATAAACCTGTAAGCACTGAGGTGAAATCTGACTTCAGAACAGTTTAAAATTATGTAATTGACTTGGGAAAGCCACAGCAAAAGACGGTGTTACTAGATGCAATGTGAAATTATCGTACATTTGAGGATTTTTGAAACTATTGATCGTACATCGTACAGAGCCCAAAACTGTGGTACAAATACGATAATTATCGTACATCTGGCAACACTGGTGTCGATTCTCCTCCGTATTTATACTGGCCCGACCTGTTGCAAAGAAATTCTCCACCAGGACAGCAGGAGGCTCATTCCTAACTTATTGGCCTGAGTTTTGAAGAAATTCTCCGCCAAAACAACAGAGGGCACGCTCCTATGCAGGTGTGCATATTCTTGTAGTGACGTGTCTGCCCTACTAGTATATAAACTATTTACTATATGCGATAAGAAAAGATGGACGACACAGACAGAGAGTGAATTCTTATTGAGCAGGAGCTGCTTGAGCAAGAAGAACAACAACTATTATTAGAAAGAGCACAGCGAGAACGACGAAGGAACAGACGCCGGTGGAGTGTCCGCCCACTGAACATGGCAAGACCGAGTACGGGTGAATATGCCATTCTTGTTTGCCCTATAAGGGACATTGATGATGAAATGCATTTCAGATACTTTTGCATGACTGCCACCCGATGCGATGAGCTAGTTCGTCGTTTGGCACCATTCCTACGGAACCAGGGAACACATTCCATGCCGATTTATGCTGCACAGAGACTTGCCGTTACCCTGCGGGTTTTGGCTTCTGGTGCGCCACAACAGGCAGTCGGTGCGAGCTATAAAATGGGTTCCACCACAGTTTCGGGGATTGTGACCGAGGTTTGCAAGGCGTTGTGGGTCGCACTGCAGCCTGAATTTCTCACCTGACCCTCCACAAGCCAGTGGACTGCCATAGCAAAGGATTTTTGGCGACTGTGGAACTTTCCAAACTGTGTGGGTAGCTTCGATGGGAAGCATGTAAACATTAAAGCACCACCGAATGCTGGGAGTGACTACTTCAACTACAAAGGTGCCCACTCCATCGTCCTGATGGCGAGCTGTGATGCCAGCTACCGCTTCATCATGGTGGACATCGGAGGATATGGACATGAGAGCAATGGTGGGGTGTTTAAGGAGAGTGCATTTGGTTGGATGCTTCTTGAAAACAAGATGAACTTGCTTCCACCATCGTGTCTTCCTGGGACAACAACCGAAGCCCCTCACTTGATTGTTGCTGAAGCTGCCTTCCCTCTTCACACCAACATCATGCGTCCTTTTCCAGGTACGCATAATTTTGAACAAACTCACTGCTATTCAGTGTCTCATTTGCTATTGTCAGACTGATGAAAAACTACCAGGCTTTGTGATAACGTCCGTAACATTAGAGTGCATGTACATTAGAGTACATGTACATGCTTCAATGTTGTTAAAGTTTTTTTTTTTTTGGTTAGGGCTGAACAATGTAGAAAACAATATAAATGCAAATTGTGGGCTTGATACTGCAACTTCGAATTAATTTGCTTACAGTTTCTCAAGTGACCTTTCTCATGAATTTGGTAATGATGATGAAAAATGATCAAAATCAGCGAAATATTACAAACAATAGGTGTTTCATTAAATATTAAGTATTTACATAAGCTAGACTGGTATTGAATTAAAGGCAAATAAACCATGACTGGATTTAAAGGAGTATATGTATTTACAGAAACTACAGTTGAAAATTTGCTGGACACCTTGAGTCTTGAAAGCAATCACAATAAAAATGGATTAAAGCACAGCTAAACAAGAGCAAAACAGTAATACATCACACATATTAAAGTAGTGATGCAAACAATTATGTTGAGCCATTTTGTGACTTCAACACAATGTTAACTTATTTATTTTGTCGTTTTGAGATATTATTGTAAATGCAAGACACTTCTAGCCTAGTGAACTAGACCAAATTCTTGCTTTGCAAAGTTTGGTCTAGGAACGCTCCACTGGAACCTCTGCAGCCCCTAACAGCATTATGGCTGGCCAATCACAGCTCTCTAGAGGGGTTTCAAACACATAAAGAGCTGTGATTGGTCCATAATGATGATGCAACAGAGGGAAACAAGATGGCGACGGCTCATTTGAAACGGCTTTTACATCAATTTTGGACTATTAGAACTTGGGCTTCATTAGAATCAGGAGCAGATAGATGTATTTAAGTGCCTCATTTACCGATAGCTGTTGCAGTGAGTATGCCACATTCATTGTCCAGTAGCATGCGGAGATCATTTGAAAGACAACGGTAGAACCCGCTTCACAACCGAGAGCCGTCAATGGAGCGTTGCCAGACTAAATAATACATTTATTTAGTCTGGCTTGCCAGGCTAAGCCACTTCTTCAGCCAGTGAGAACCGCACAAACTATTCCCAAAGACATGTTGATGTAGATTGAGGTTGCAACATGAAAAAATCACACTCAGCCATTTTTCTATACAGTGAAAACATCAATCAATCAATCAAAGCTTTATTTGTAAAGCACCGACCGCAACCCTGTCAGGAAGCCCAAAGCGCTGAACATGGTACAGTTGTAGGTAAATATATTGAATAAATCAACTATAAAAGCAATTCAAATTACAAAATACAAATTACAAAATACAAATTACAAGATTGATGAAACATTCTGGTACAGGACAAATGTGTGAAACACATTTGGATTGAGTGGATGGATTGAGTGAAGCAATGAAAACTGTGAAATAAATTAAACATAAAAGACGGCCAAAATCAAACATGTTCTGGAAACGCCAAGCGGAGAAGGTGTGTTTTTAGGTGATTCTTAAAGACTGGCAGAGAGGGGGACAGCCTAACTGAGGGTGGCAACTGGTTCCAGAGTAGCAGTGCTAGGATTGAGAAAGCCCGGTCCCCACGGGTACGACACCTAGAACGAGGGACAGCGAGCAGGCCTTGGTCAGAGGAGCGCAGAGCACGTGATGGGGAATGTTTGTTCAGGAGAGTGGCCAGATAGGGGGGACCACCACCCTGGAAGAAATGATAAACAAAGACGAGGATTTTGAATTGTGAGTGATAGCAAATCGGAAGCCAGTGCAGGGAGGCCAGAACCGGACTGATGTGGTCCCGTTTCCTGGTCCCAGTCAGGAACCTGGCGGCGCTGTTCTGCACAACCTGTAGGCGACACAGTGATGACTGACACTACCCTGCATAGAGAGAGTTGCAGTAATCAAGCCTAGAAATTACAAAGGCATGCAGTACCCGCTCCAGGTGGGCTCTCGACAGCATATGCTTGATTTTTGCAAGGCGACTCAGGTGAAAGAAACTGGACCGGATCACAGAATTGTTGTGAGCATCAAATTTAAGTCCTGCATCAAGTTTCACCCCCAAACTGGTAAAAACTGGTTTTGAGTATGGAGAAAGAGGGCCAAGATCAACATAACGATCCACATTCCTGCTGTTGGGGTGAAAAACAATGAGCTCTGTCTTTCCCTCATTCAGATGTAGATAGTTGGCCATTAGCCAAGACTTCACCTCATTAACACAGGACACAAAGGACTGGATAGAGTGACCTTTCTCCTGACACAATAGACAGGGTTTCTGCAGAAATCAGCTAAACAAATTTAATGCTTTTTAATGCCATTTTAATGCCATTTTTAACCTTTTTAATGCCATAAACAAACACACGTGAGAATCCACGGATATATATGTACATAAAAAAATCCTCTGAGAACTCAATGTATTATAATGTACCCTGAGATAAACAACAACAAAAAAAACGTATGCCTGGAACATAGCACATACATAGTTGCATGGAATGTTACATGTTATTGAACATGCTACAGCATTTTTTTCACACACAACAGGATTAATGCATGTGCCTTAGCTCACTAGTTTTTGATTCCAGCTCTGACTCAACATCTGTCAGTTCACTGCATTTGTCCCTGTATCTCTTCCTTAGAGTATTAGATTTTGTTATCATTTGAGCCATGAGCGTGCTCGGTTTGTTTTCTGCCTGTTCAGCTAGTTGATCAGCATCTTTCTGAAGGCTGACACACACCACCCTTAATATCTCCTTTTTCTTTTTCAGCTGTTCTAGCTCATCTTCCAATGCTTTTCTCTTAAGTCCACACCTGGCACCCTCTCTCTTTAACATACTCTCTTTAAGTTTTGGCCATACTTCAATAGCTCTCTCTCCAACAGGAAGATTTTCCACCCATTTGTGTCCACAGAATGGGAGTGGAAAAAGAGATGAGCCTGTAAGTTTTGTAAAATCTTCTCTTCTTGCAGGGACATTGTGAAAAAGAAAGTGCATTGCTCTTAACAGTTTCTCAATATTCCATGTGGAGAAGCCAGTCTTGAATGAATTGTGCAGAGTGTGCAGTCCACAGCTTCCAACATTAATTAATTGGCGGCCTCCATGTAGTTCAGCATGCTCTTACTGGAAATCATTTAAAAACTTCAAGTTCACATTTGGCCCATCCATACTGATGGAAAGGAGGTTCTTCATGTCTAGCAGGCACACACAATCCTATGAATGCAATAAAATCAATTTTATTATTTGATATGAAAAAGAAAACCTGAAAACATTACACCAACATGTTTGATTTGAAATGTGCTTATAGTAATTTCAAAATAAGCTTATTAAAACTATCTAAAAGCAAAAAAACTCAACAAAATGAACACATCTTGTCTCTTTAATTCATTGGAATACCACTTCTTAAACAAAAAGTACAAATATACTCACTTTGAAATGGTGCAGCAAATCTTTAGCCTTTGAATGGCCCATAAACTGTGATCCAAGATAACGTGACTGGACAGCACCAGCCTCCCAAAATCGAATATGGACGTCTAGTTGTTTATTTTTTGTGGACTGGTCGAAGCTTTCATCAAACATCAGCACAAATGGTCCAGCGTTGTTAGCTGCAGAAATCAGTTCTTTTTTGACATGTGGGGCGAGTCCAAACTTTAAAACGTAGCTTGTCTTGTCCTTTCCACAGGTGAAAGATTTAGCCATTTAAGAATCCGAAAACATTGCCTGGAACAACTCCGAAACACCTTCATTGGATGCATAGGAGTGGTGCTGCACGGCAGTGTACAGACACCAGAGCACCTCTGCCTGAAGCACCGCAGGTGATCCAAACAATTTTTGAAGCCTGCTTGATGTTCCGACAGCAGGGTTCACAGCTGCAGTTGTGCTGCTTTTTGTGGTCGTGGTAGTTGCAGAAGATGTCGCGTTGCTAGTTACAGAAAAGTAACTAGTCACGGTTAGCTGCTGTCTGCCTTTTACGGCTGCTTTGTGGTTGTCCGACTGCATGTGCAATTTCACAGCGTTCACACCCATTGTACCAAGTTTAATACAACCAGCTCAGTGGCCTAGTGGTAGAGTGTTCGTCCTGAGAGTGGGAGATTAGGGTTCGATTCCTGGTCGGGTCATACCAAAGACTTTGAAAAAATGGGACCCAATGCCTCCCTGCTTGACACTCAGCATTAAGGGGTTGGATTGGGGGGTTAAACCACCAAAAACCCGAGCGCGGCTGTGTCTGCAGCTCACCGCTCCCCCAGGGGATGGGTCAAATGCGGAGAACAAATTTCGCACACACATCAGTGTGTGTGACAACTAATGGAACTTTAACTTTAATTTTTTTTTTTTACAAACAGTACAAAATCCTTCTCCATCTTGACCATTAACGGGCTGCAGCCATACCTTGAATTTATCGTTTTCCAACCACTTTTGCTGGAATTTGCATTTCCCCATTTTCCAAACGTTTACTCCTCACGATCCAGCTTATTGTCGAACATCCGGTTTTACGACAATTCAACAAGAAACCGGTCGGAACAGAAATAATAATCAAAATGGTTCCGCCAGCGTATTGACTTAAACATACGTTTCATACAATTTCACAACAAATTACAATAAAGACAAAAAATTTTAAATTATTTAAGAATATTTCTTGAAAAAATTTAATGCCACTGACAATCTAATTTAATGCTTTTTAATGCCATTTAAGGCCTTAATTTTAGAAAATTTCATTTAATGACTTTTAATGCTTTTTAATGCCCCGTATAAACCCTGATGGAGAGTAAATCTGGCAATCGTCAGCATAGAGATGGAATGATAGGCCATGTTTACGAAAGATTGACCCCAGAGGTAGCAGATAAATGGCAAAAAAAAAGAGGACCAAGGATCGACCCCTGCAGGACCCCCCAGCGGAGGCCCTCCCAAGAAGAAAAAACATCACCCAGTTTAACACAGAATGTCCTGTTGTGGAGATATGATCTAAACCAATCCAGAGCTGACCCTTTGATCCCAACCCATCGTTCCAAGCAATCGAGTAGAATCGCGTGGTCAACTGTGTCGAAGGCTGCTGTCAGGTCTAACAACAGAAGCACCACAGATGTTCCCTGATCTAGTGATAGATAGATGTCATTTAGGACCCTCAGTAGAGCCGACTCCGTGCTATGGCTAGACCTGAACCCTGATTGGAAAACCTCAAACAGATCAGAGTCAGCTAGATGTTAGACCAGCTGCTGATAAACGACTGTCTCAAGCAGTTTAGATGTAAAGGGCAGGGTAGAGATAGGCCTGTAATTTTCGATCACAGAGACATCAGCACCAGGTTTCTTCAGGGTCGGCCGAATATCTGCTGCTTTCAAAGCAGCTGGGACCACACCTGTGCTGAGGCTCCCATTGATAATCTGACCAAGTGAAGGGCCAAGGCACGGAAAGGCAGCCTTCCAGAGACGAGACGGCAGAACATCAAGTGGAGAGCCAGATGGCTTCTGCCTCGCAAAAAGCTTATTCAGCTCGGAGTATGAAACAGTATTGAGGGAGCTCAGGGTGGGTGGTGATGGAGGAACTGGAACAGGGTCAACAGAGTTACCAGAAATGACTGCTCTAATGCCTGACACTTTATCTACAAAGAATCTGTGAAAAGCTTCAGAGTTTCCAGCAGCTGTAGGAGACATGGAGCCAGGCTCCTGATACACCAGAACTGAGTTTAGCGTTTTGTAGAGAATCTTAGGATTATTGGAGTTTGTCTCAATGATGTCTGCAAAATAGGCCGTTCTGGCAGCCCTCACAGCATCCTGATAAGCAACCAGAGATGCTCTGAACAACTCACGCGAGACCTGTAGGCCATACTTTTTCCACTTTCTCTCAGAGGATCTACACGCCCGCCTGCAAGCCCGTGTGACATCAGAGAGCCATGGCTCCCTCCTAGGCCGAGACTTGCACAGTTTGAGAGGGGCAACCACGTCCAGGACCTGATTACAAAGTAAATCAAAGTGTTGTGAATAGTGTTCAGTGTTAGATGGATCAGGGTTAAAGGTCTCTAACTTACAGACATACAGTCCACAAACTTTGCAACAGTTTCTGCATCCAGGGCTCTGAACCTAGTAGCTGGAGTTTCACACACAGGGACAGGACATGGCAACATAACATCACAGAGTATTGGAGAGTGGTCAGAGAACACAGGAGGCAAAGTCACCAGGTTCATGATGGGGAGACCAAAAGAGAGAACCAGGTCCAGGGTGTGACCCCTGGCATGAGTAGGGGACGATACCCATTGAGTAAAATTGAATGAATCTAGCAAATTAAAAAAAACCTTTAGCAAGCACATTGTCAGGACAGCAGATATGGATGTTAAAATCACCAAAATATAGGACATAATCATATTTTAGGATGCAGTCTGCCACAAGATCACAGAAATCATTAAGGAAGTTAGAGTCAGTCTTTGGAGGCCGATAAATCAGCACAACGAGCAGGCGGGAGGAGATGCACATTCAAATAAGCACAGTTCAAAGGAAGAAAAGGACATGGTGGGTGTTAGCTGTTTACAAGGAAAGCTGGATTTAAAAACAACAACCAGCCCTCCACCTCTGCCCCGTGATCTGGGGGTATTAAAACACGAGCAGCCAGGTGGTACCAGCTCGAGTAGGGCACTTGAGTCACCAAACGGGATCCAGGACTCACAGATGCAGAGAAAACCCAGGTCATGCCGAATAAAAAAGTCACGAAGAATAAAAGATTTGTTCAGCACAGACCTGGCATTGACCAGACCAAACCGGGTCTGCGGCGGGGCTGCAGCACCGAGATCGCGCACGGACCCAGTCCCCTCTAACTCTGTGCCCGTAACCGAGCGCAGATTCTCCCAGCAAACCGCAGTCTGGCGAGATCTTCGAGCCGATCGGCCGTGGCGCGGTGCCGGTTCACCCTCAGAGCCGGCCAAGTTCCCTGGGCAGGGCGCCGAGTAATCCAGGAGACATCTTGGAACCATCGGGTCAGAAGCTGGGCCGAATCGGGCCAGCCGCTTGTTCAGGGATCCAGGCCGACGTCTCACGCGCCGGCTACCTCTCTTTCCTCGTCTTCTCCCATGCTTCCTTCTCGAGCTGGGGCGGACAGAGGGCCGACACATCACGGCTTGGGGGGAGAGAGCAAACGGGCAGTCCAACCAGCAGCATCGTCCGTGAGGTTCATAGCTCGCACAGCCCGGTTCCCAGCGCGCGCTGCCGGCTACATCATAGGCAGGACGAAGCCTCAGCAGCGCAGCTCGATCATATGTCAGCAGAGGATCCACACCATTCAAAAAGGGATCAGCGACAAGAAAAATGCATAAAAGCCAATAAAACGCCAATAAAAACCAGTAAAAAGCAAGGTATCAGTGCGTAAAGAGGAAGAGCAGTTCGCAGCGTGCACCCGCGCGAGCGCCATCTCACTCAATACATACAGTATACATGACATTACCACCAAATGGTTGCAGTGTATTTTTGCCGTTTAAAATTACAAGATCTAAATGCCTTTGCAGCTTGAAAATTCATGGGAATATTTACAACACTTGTTTCTGCATTTTTTTTCAGGCACCAATCTGGACAAGGAGAAGCGGATCTTCAACTACCGCCTATCCAGAACCAGGAGGGTCATTGAGAATGCCTTCAGGATCTTGGCTGCGCGGTGGAGAATTCTTGGAAGGACATTGGAGTTCCTGTGACTACTCGTTTTATCTCAAGTTTTTGTCACCTATTGTTATGTTCTGTATGCATCTCGATATTAAAATGAAAACATTTTGATAACACTTTGTCTTCAGGTCATTGCTATGGCAGCTATATAACAGACAGGAACAACGCAGTGCAATCTGAAAGAAAAGCTGCAGATAAAGACACATTAAAAATTACACAGGTTTTTACTAAGGGGAATTATCGTAATCTATCAAAAACAATACATGAACTGCGGTTTAGCCACTGACAAATTGTGATAAATTGTGATTGTTTTACGGCACACTGAGCGACATGCTCCTTTTTTCAACTGCAGTCAGAGTTTAAAAGGTGAAGAGGGGCTGAGTTCAGGCAGAGCACTTTAAACGACACACATGTTGCTGCCATTTCTGTGCCGCTTCCAGATTATAACTTGAAAAGCAGCTGAGGATCATGTATGCCACATTGAACAGCATACCAGGCACCTGTACTGTTTCCATTGTTGTTTAAATACTAAAGTGAAAAGGGGGGTGGCGTGAACGACATGCATGCAGCTGAAAAGCAGCCAAGGTTTATGCAGAGCACATTTAACGACACTCATCAGGGACCTTTTGGCACATCTGACCTCAGATTTTACCAGGTCAATAGGTGCTGAGTTGATGCAGACAACTATGAGCAACATGTGTGTTCCTGCAATTGCTTATATAGTGCTCATTGACTATTGTTTGAAAAGCTGCTGAGGTTACTGCAGGACACATTCAACGATGTGCATGCCCCCACTGTTGTTGCCTAGGTTAGTGATATGAGTAACAGAAAAGGTGGAAGCGTTTCTGCAGATCACATCCTATAACATTTGTGTAGCTCGTATTGCTTCAACAGTGTTGCAATTACAAAGTGAAAATATAGGGAGTTTCTGCAGCTGCTTAAGGGCGGATCACATGGAAAAACATTAATAAACAGGTAGTTGGCCAAGTGAAAATGGAGGCCAGGCAATTTAAAGCAACATCAATCTTTATTATGTTGCTCATTAACACACAGTGCTTGAATATCAAGAAAACTTAAAATAAAGATTTAAACAAAACATGCAAATCACTGCAAACATGTAAAATACTGCAAACTTTGCTACACTGCAAAAAAAAGGGCCAAATTTTACTGCCATTGTCCATCCCCTTGTATGGTGCAAAGAAATGTGCCATTATGCTGCACTGCAACTCCATCTGCAAATGTTCAGGCACGCTTTGAACCAAGTCGCCAACTGTTAGTCCAAATTGTGCAAACCGGTCCGGCTGACGCGTGTCCAAACACTGATACTGCTCTGCTCGCCGAAGCTCAATCATGGAGATTTGAGCTGTAAAGCTGTCATCTTGCTCCAGCTGGCGTCGCCTTTTTTTCTTTGGGGATGGACGTGGAGTTGGCATTGAGGAGCCTTGGCAGGGGATGGCCGCCAAAGGAGTACTGACCACAGCACTTGTTGATGGTGCTGGGGTCGAGGTGCGTCGTTCTGGGGAGTCATCACACGAGGATGAAGATGAGGGACCAGCTTCTGATGGACCAGATGATGTCTTCCACATCTGCCTCAAGCAGAGACACTCCTGAAAGTGAATCTTCATTCTAATAGCAAGAAAAACAGATGTGTTACAGCCTTGGCATTCATGTTACACACTGGCAAACCAACTACACTTTATTAATTAGATTTTTAAGGTTTACAAATACCAGTGCTACCCCTGGGACACACAGAAGAAACAAAACCCACTACCTTGGCTTGTATTCAGATATTGCTGATACTTCCCATAGAAAATGCCATGTACTCCATCCCTATTAAGCCATAATAGCCCAACAAAAATGCATTAAACTTTTAATGACTTATAAAGAGTCCTGCTGGAGATCTACTCACCATATGACAATGAGAGACAGTGCATCTAATGCTAATAGAATACCTGTAAGTTAAATACATCATCTTGTCCAGTTAATTGGCCTATATACTAATGTCGCTTTCCATTCTGGCTTTCACACGTAAACCATGTCCTCCCCATACACTAAATTCACAATCATTTGATTTAGCTCTGCCGTATTTCCCTGCAGCATATCATACTTAAAGCACGTCGTGCACATACCGTGAAGTTTGAAGCGGTTTCCCAGTGCTTTATGTGCGGTTCCAACCATGAGAGGAACACATAAAAAGCAGGAACTTTGGGGCCACCGGCATCGCCACTGCGGCCCTACAGACCTCTTAATGCAGTCAAATTTGTCCCTCATTTTCTGCCATCGCTTTGTGCACTCCCCAACCTCCAGCTCCAAGGTGCCAGCAATCTCCTTCCAGGAGTTGAAGACCAGTTGTGCATCCTTGTAATTTTTCAGAGTTGAGTTGTACAAATGATCGTACTTCCTCACTTCTTCAGCGAGACGTTCCTCCATCTGCTCCATGTCTTCAGGACTGTGTCAACAATCGCGCAGTTTACATTTTTTAAGGGAAGCTACGTTGTGCCGGAAATGACGTTGGGTTGTTTGGCTGACCAATAACAGACGTCCAGCATACAACGCCGCCGTCGGATGTTTAGAAAATAGAGCTCGACTCCGACCGACGATCCAACACTGTTGGATCGGCCATACGACGTTGCATCATGGAGATCCAACAGATCCGACATGCTGGAGCAGTGTCAGTATGAATCAGCCTTAACAGAAAAGAATGTTGAAACATTCCAGTTCCAGGATATACTGGGAAAATTTCTTCTGCATTCCTCTGCAACCCCCCCACTGCAAAACCTGCTGGGTAGTCTCTTGGATCCACACTTCATCCCTTGTTCCCCAACCCATCCCTTTGCCAGACACATACTTCACTCGTCCACACTTCCCCAGGCCACTATCAACACATGAAGAAACGTTTACTGCCCCTTCTACTAATGTTGAAAATAGGAACATTACAAATACATCGTTTTGCTGCTGATCTGAGTCATTTGATTTTGAGTAGGCCTATCTGCCGATATCGAGTCCCAATCTGATACTTCAAAGCATTAAAATAAGAAGATAAAACGGAAAACCATCCACATTTTTCTTTATATTTTTATTATTATTTAGGTATTGGTTTATTTCTGTATTTGTCTTTTCCTCAGTCTAACTGTCAAAAACAAAAAAACTAAATATGAATATATTTAAAAGTTGTGGAGTTGCTCATATTTCAAATTATTTATGTCATCATTGAGTGACATGCGGCACCAAGGCCAGCTCTTTTATCTGCACTAGGGCTGCAGCTATCGAATATTTTTGAAATCGAGTACTCTATCGAATCTTTTATCGATTAATCGAGTACTCTAATAAATTACTCTTTTGCGTTTTTAAACCATTATATCAAATAGCATTTTATAAAATATGAAAGACCTCTTGAAATGAGCAAGCAATTGTCAGTTATTCTTCAAGTTTTATTCAAAATTAGTTTTCAAAACTTCAGCACTTCAACTTTACTTCACAGTAAACAAATGCGAGCGGCTGCGGCCCAAACAGCACCAGAACCGTTCACGGCGCATGCGCAAACATGGCTCGCCAGCTGTTTCCCTGTTAACACACGTTTGTTTTAATTTCTACACTTTTTTTTGTCCCACACTAACAAGGATTGTCGAAAGCATGTTTGCCGTGTTTATGTCAAATTATACAGATCACAAAACATTTATTTACTTTCTTTCGTTTTCCTCCGCCACTTATAAATACCTGTGTCCTCCTGCAGCAATCCTGAGGGACAACGGACATCAATAACAACACAGTAAAAAGTCTGACGTGTTGTAAAAACTGCTATTTTTAGCACATTTGAAGTCCGACGTGTTACTACCAGACGTACGGTGTGAGCTGAAACTACTACAAATGAAAAAGTCACACAGTGTCCGCAGAATATAGAATAAAGAAATACAGGCTAAAATGCATTATCTTGTAGAGGCTCAGAGTCTTCTTGCAGAAGTGACATTTACATGTGGATGTTTCCTGGTCAGGTTGCAGCATGGAGGGTGTGGTGTTGTGGTAGGCTAAATCCATTTTACAGTATTTACACTGGACTACGTTTTCCGCCTTACAACGTGAAAAATGGTTCCACACCTTTGACATTTTGTGTCTTTTTCGCACTCCACCGGGGTCCACGTTGTCCGCCATGGCTCAAAAGAAAGTTAAGTTGCGTTCGCTACTCGCGTGTGCATTCAGTGCAGTGCGTCACTTATTTCGGTCCGGGTGAAACATGACCACGGGCGATTGCAAAGCCATGAATTAATTAAACATGAATTAAACAAAGCTTTGAGGCAGAGAATTTGACTCGAGGATTTTTTGTACTCGAATTATTCGAGGTACTCGAGGAATCGTTTCAGCCCTAATCTGCACAACACCTGTTGCTGTTGGTGCCGCAGTGATCAAATACGTAGACGTGACGTGGACTGAGCTGCCATCTTGGATGGGTCCCAAATCGCCCCCAGTTCATTTGTTTCTACTGAAGAAGATGTTTACCCAAACAAAAACACATTTTATTATGATTTTAATAAAATCAGACATATGGTATGGCATGAAATTTAAAATGTTGACTCCAGTTGGGTTTGGAGAGTGTGGAACCCACCTAATATGGCAGCGATGATGTTAGCTTTCCAGCGCCCAATCGCACGTCTACGTATTCATGTTTTTATGATTGGCACGGTAAGCTCCGGTTGTGCAGAATGAGAAAACACGTTGTTTTGTTGTCCATCGGCAATTTCTCTGTGTTTATTAATGTATCTTTTACTGTTGGCTTCATATTTTTGTCAGAGATGCCGCTGTGCACTGGGACTTAATGCAGACCACTTATTTGTGGTAATGCTTGAGAACAGCTGAAGGAGAAAAGTTCATTTTGAAGGATGCTTATCATGCAGGTGTCTTTTGCAGCTTGTTAAATGCCCAATGCACACATTACAAGTAAGTGGCGGTAACACTGCCTTTGCTGCCCGGTTTGAAATACCAGCAAAATACAGACATTTTAGCTCTTCTGTGGAGGCACATTAGCGCTGCGTTAGCCTACAAGCTAGCAGCTGCATGTACGTGTCTGTTATAAATGTGGAGATGACAGGGCAGGAAATTAGCAGAGTGGATCTTGTACAGAGCCTGTAGTGGCCCACAAGGTGGAGGAAAAAGGATGCATATGTGTTCTACTAATCTGGATCTTTTAATGAAAGGTTTCCAACTCACTGTCATTTAACCATACCTGAACAGGCTGGTATTCAAGTGAAAAGAGAACATATTAGTCAGAATTGTTAGGTGATTTAATGTTGCTGTCATATAATAAGAATTTTTAGAACCTCCATTCCCCTAAATTAATGCATGAGACAACATTTTTCTCTGCAGATGGTGACACCATTTACCCCAGAATTATTTTAGGAATGGTTTAACAATATTAATATTGAGTACCACCCATGTCTGCAAGCCAGTTCATGCCAAGCACAGGCATCACTGGTCTCTTCGACAACAACATTTCCTGCCAGAAGCCTGTGTCAATCCCATAACCCTCAGATTAGTGGAAAACCAGCCATTGCTGCCCTTATGCTGGCCAAATCAATTTCCCTCTGGGATTAATAAAGTATTTTTGAATTGAATTGAATTGAATGAAATCTGATTACCACTAAAAATGACTCATGAGCCCTTTCCTCCATGACCACTAACTAGTTCTGATCGGGAAGTTTCTTGTGTGTCAAGTCCATGTAAATTTTCATCAACACTTTAAACACAAGAATGAGACTGAATGGTCTGGCAGGGTGTTCACATGGCAACAGCTACTGTATATATCTGCATTTGCTCCAGCAGGTTACAGGCTTCGGTTTTGGTTTAAAGGTTGCAGGTGACATCTTTTGCCATCAAGTTGCCATGACTGTACCCTATGGTACAGTAAATACTAGAAAAGCACAGCAACGATGGTGTCAGTGTTGTCCTGGCAATGAGCTTTTTGGTGTTGACAGATAATCCATAAATGCTATGACCACACTGTTGCAGATGAGCTTCTGGCTGCACATCCTGACAACCTTTTGCCTCTCTGGCCTTTGTGGAAATAAATATTAACGTTCTGATGCCAAAATGCTGTTTTATCAGCAATGCAGATTTATGGATACTGATGACTGTTTTATAATTACTGTGATTTCAAACAGTCTGCATGATCTGTCATGCATAATTAGGAGCAGGCTGTGGCATGTGAAGATATCAAGAGAGGCTTTTATTCTTGTGTTTTATGCAGCTTCTCAGTAAAAGGTTGATGTATAAAGCAAACCTTTAATTTTCATTCTCTTATCACCATTCCTGGTCCAATCTCCTATATTTTAATGGGCATTATGATTTTGAAGGCTGAGTTTCTATTAGGAGCAACCCACAAAGCTACATATGAGTAAACTCCAAGTATTGGACAAATGCTTAGAATTTGTGCTTTTTGCTTCTTAGTGCTACAGAAGCTCTAATCAGCTTTAATTAGTCATAACACCGTAGATTCCACCCAATATATATGGCAGGTTACAAAGCCACCAGACTGTGTGTGAATGCAATTACAGTGTTTCTGTGATTTCATCAAAACAAAGACAATGGCTGCAGGCAGGACAAAGCGGACCTAATTAGATCAGTCTTCTGATGGAGATGGGAAGCTGCTGAGGGTGAAATTCTTCCACTGATGGTTAGAGACAGAGATAAAAAGTCTTTAATTGCTCCGTGCTGCGGTTACTGCCACTTTTCAGTCATGCAGCCTTATTAAGGGGGAGTGTGTTGTATCACAGATAACATTTTTCTGTGTGTGATTATCAGCTCCACAAGAGCAAGCTTTGATGAAATAATAATATAATTGGCAACTGCAACTCTTTGCAAACAAGTTGGTTTAAATGTGTTTCAGTTTTTTACATCAAAAGTAACGTCAGGTTTCAGCATTAAATAAACTGTTGCAAGTTGTCTAAATGATGGGCCAATCAAAAGAAACAAAGCTTTATCAGATTGATCAGTTACTTGAAAGGATTAGATATTTGTTTTGCTGTTAAAACCCAAAGCTGCCACCTGCACTGCTGATTGCCATTTATTCTGTAGAACCAATTAACGATAAGTCATAAAAATAAAAGTGAGAACAAGAGAAAGTAAAGCATGGTTTAAGCCTATGGGGATGGGGAGGTAAGCTGACAAAGAGAAGTGTAAGACTTTGGCTTTTTGTTTCTTTCCACTAACTATTTCCTGTAATGTTCTTCAATCCTAAAGTTTTTTTTGTATTTTTGTTTTCATTCTCAACACAAAATAGCAACAACTGAATACTACTTTATTCGTGAGTATTTCTGTGGAGATACACCTGACACTGAAAGAACCTGTATTACACATGGCTCCAAAAGGTTTGTGTTTTATGTTCTGTCCGTTTTATAATCGCCAATACGGACCTGAAAAACAAAGAAGACCGCTAGCTAGGTGATAACTTCTCACGGGGCCGCACAGTTAGTAACTTTTTTTTAAGTAAAGCAACCGGAAGGCAGTACGTTTCTTTATTCTGAAAATCTCGGGAGCTTCGCTCCATTTCCGCATCCGATTTCCGGTCTTTCCTTCCCCAAAAATGTCAATTTTGACCCGTTTCAGAGGCGTCGCGCATAGAAAATAGAACCGGCGCGTAAAGGCGGCAACATGCTGCTCCTGAGATGCGGCCGACTCGCGCTGCTGACGGCTCCGGTGGAAAAGGTTCTGTTGACCACAGCGGTTCCTATCAGCAGCTATGACGTGCTGCTGCAGTAACGTGCTGCTGACGGCTCCGGTGGAAAGGGGTGAGACTTGTACAATTTTATCTGAGAGCGTTTTGTCAGGCAATTTTTTTTTTCTGACACAGTATGATCAGAAGTTTGATAAATTTTTCTATGAAACCTGAAGCTTTATTCTCTGTAGTCTGACATCTAAGGTCTTTTAATTTGATGTCTGAGTTTTCCTGAAACCTTAAGATTTCCTAAAATGAACATCATGTGACTGACCAAATTGCAAAATAAAACAAGGGTCAATAACAAAAACTGAGACACAATTAAATCTGTAATGGCAAATTTTGAAAATAAATTAGTTTTAAACATGTTTTTTCCATGCGTCTTAACAACTATCTAACAAAGTCTAGCTATAAATGTATTGTGGAGATTAAACAAAAATAAAGCGGTTCTCTCGCATTTGTTTAAAAACCTCTGGCAATAACACGTTTTGGATCGAAAACACCTATATGACCATCTGGTTATCTGTCCCACCAAAAGGCTGCTCTTCTCTGGGTCCTCCACTCATGACACACTCATGTATTTAGCAACAGAACCCCCTGAGAGGTTCTCTGATCAATAGTATCAGAGAAGGAGAAACAGCTGGCTGCTACCACTTCACTTTTAGAACAAACAAGTCCCAAAGAGAAAAACTGTATTTGAAGTCACGGACAAAAAAAAGACGTTTAGACCTAGAAAATGGTGACTGGTGTTTAGCGCCATCTCGTTTCCTCCAGCATCACAGGTTTCCAATTCTGGCTAAAGCACTCAGGGATGATACCCAAGGGGAGGGGTGAGTGTTCCGTGGCCGTGTTTGCGTTCAAAACTTGTTCTGTAAGTTTGCTACAACGCCTTAAATACACTTTGAAACTAAGCGATGAAAGGTGCGGGATTGGCATGTAATTGGAAATAACTCCTGGGTCCAAAGCTGCTTTCTTGAGCAGGGGCTTCACCACTACATGTTTACAAGTGTGGGGCACAAGGCCATGATTGAAGCTACTATTTATGATGGACACTACCGGAGGAGCCATCACAGGAGAACCCGCTTTAAAGAACCAGGCAGGCAAGATGTCACACGGGAAACCTGATGGCTTCATTCTGGAGACCAGCTTCAACACATTGGACACAGACACTGCAGTAAATGAGTCTAATGTGGCTGATGGTGGAGGTGGTGCCAGAGGGGTGTATAGTGAGTCATATACCAGAGAGGCTCTTGCAGTTGCAGGTTTCTCCAGAAAAAAAACTGGAGAACTTCTCACAGCTCTCAACTGAGTCATTGATTGCACTAACCATTCCCTCTGTGTCCAGCGGTGAGCTCAGTGTTCTGAAGAGTACCCGCTGGTCACCTGAGGCTGAAGTAATAATGCCAGCAAAAATGGTTAATTTAAGCCCTCTTAACTGCCTCGTTGTAACAAGCTGGCTTGGACCTGAACAGCTCTAAAGAGATTTGAAGTCTGTCTTTCTTCCACACTCTTTCATCCCTCCTGCAGTCACATCTCTTATGTCTGATTTCCTCTGAATTCCAACATTCAGATTTTTTCCCAGACTTTACAGCAGTGAGGGGTGCAATCTCATCCAAGACTGATGTACATAGCAAGTCAAAACGATCAGAGAACAACGCTGGGTCAATCGGGACTGAACACAACGATGGTCACTTGTTAAGAGACAGTCACAGAAAATTCTGATACCTTTTGTGCGTTTAAAAACCGTTTGAGTTTTGGCACAGCTGGTCTTACTACAGGTTGAGTAGTGATATCACAATCAAACACAAGTGCAGCATGGTCAGGAAAAGCAGTATCTACCACATTGGTATTGATAGAAGAAATCCCATATGAGAGGACTAAGTCCAGAGTGTGATCATGCTTGTGTGTGGGCCCAGACTTCCACAGAGTTACATTAAGAGCAACAAGCAGATCAATAAAATCCTTCACAAGCTGTTTCTCAGCGCAGCACACATGTATGTTAAATTCTCCCAGAATTAAGACATGATCATATTTGGGCATAAAAACTGACAAAAGTTCAGAAAAGTCCAATAAGAATTTCGCATCAAACTTTGGTGGCCAATAAATAAGAATTCCTAAAAATGTAGAGTCCAGTCCAAAATCAAACAGGCATAGCTCAAAGCTGTCAAACTGATATGAGTAGCCAAGCTGTCTGCAGCTTAAACTGTTCTTAACGATGCAGACCAGACCCCCGCCTTGACCTTATAAAGATAAAGATCAGGTGACACTAACTAGAGACTAAGTATTAGATTAAATTAAAACACAGAAGACTGCCAATTTCAGATTGGGTCCTATTTCTTCAAAGGAAAAAATATACCTTTAAAAAAATTCAAGAGCTGTCACGTAAAAAGATGTTAATAAAAAGAGGATGATATCCAAGTTTAAGTCATGCAACTGCACAAGGCAACATGACAGCAGGAACCCTGTGCTTGAAACAGATTCATGAGCAAAAGTTCAGTCTCATTTATGATGTTGGTACAAAGAGATCACAATCTTGTGAATCAATTGTTTGGATTTGAGATCTTTCTTTTCCAGGTAAGATCATAAATAAGTGGCACGCATGTCTAGCCAATGTTTCTCTGTTATGCTTTTAATTTGACATCAGGGGGGCAATAGAGTCACGTCTGTCTCTTTAAAGGATATCACACTCATGCCTGATGAATAATTCAGATGGAATAATTCCTCTGAGGTTGCTGTGAGGTGGGACCAGTGTCTCGCCTCCTCTAGCAGTAGGACAGCTAGAAAGCTCATGCATAAAAGATGAAAGGTTTGATAGCCTCCATTGGATTCAGCGCCTGGGATTGTGCGCTGTAGACTTTAGAGTCACAGCCTGGCTTAGCTGCTCGCAGCCTGTGAACTACCCTCAGCCTCTCGCGCCCAGCAGCATGGGGCTCCCTCAGCAGTGCCACATGCAACCCAGCTCTGCTCTGCATTCAGAAGGGGGGGAGAGAGAGGTATAAATAGCAACAACATGGATGCAGGAGGAAATGAACCCTCAGAAAATTCCCAGTTTTCAGCCAGCTCACACAGAACATGTTTAAATGGATCAGCAACAGGATGCAATATAAAAAAAAATAGTTAGGGTGCTCAAGTCATGCTCATTTGGGATTATCAAGATTTTCAAAATATGTCATCACCTAAATCTCATTTTTAAACCACCGACTGTGTAAATTCTGTAATTGGAGCCAAATCTTTTCCCTTTTCTGTTCTGGTTCATGCAGCTTAGTTGAATCGCCACCAAGCGAGAACAGACAGATCTGTTAGAGTGGAGCCAAACCTTATGACTACCCAATCGCCTGACACAAGCATGATAACGTTTCACTTGGGAGCAACAAAGATTGGTATTTTTGAGTTTCTAAATGAGGAGACCATGCACCATGCTGATATGCTCTGAAGAAATGAAGCCTTGCGAGGTTTTTGGCTATGTTCTTGTTATCCCTCTAAACATCCAGGTTACCCAGGGTGCACTAGCTGTACTTCTTCTTTTTCAATTATTTTTATTATGGCACTTGTGTTTTGATTATGTGTCAATAAACCACAGGAGGAAAAAGAAATATCTGACCATCCAGTCAATCATAAATTCCATCTCTTCTGCAGAGTTGATGGATTAAATCACAGTTGACACAAAAATGGCTCAGTGAGTGTTTTCATTGATTTCAATGCAGTAGCTCTGGTCAGACAAGGACACCCTTTTGCAGGAACCTTACAGATGGTACAGCACCACTTAGTCCATTGAGGGGAAAATGATTAATCACTTAGGGCTTTGCATGAGTAGAAGCATAAAAGTTGCAAAAAAAAAAAAAAGATTTTGGAGATCCATAAAGATGAACTTTTACAAGTCTAGATCTTTCAAGGTCAAGTTTCATTCAGCTCACCAAGGCATCTGTGATCTATCATCACATTAGGGCTGCTCGATTATGGCAAAAATAATAATCACGATTATGTGACTGAAATTGAGATCTCGATTATTTAAGACGATTTTTCAATTTATGTTGATTTTATTTGTTTTTATTCAGTCATAAAATTGCTCAGGGCACAATCACAACAAAAATAAATAAGAAACAAGATGATTACTAAAATAACTCCTGATTCTCAGTATAAAAAGACCAGTATACTTACAGCTCATAGTTTATTACCCAAGGGCTATAGACCTTGGTTTAACTCATTTAAGTCTAACCAGTACAGACCCAAATACCAATGTCTTGCAAATACTGACAGCAAGAATTATACAGTGGCATTTATAACAAATAAATGCAAATAAATTGATGTTCACAAAATGTTGCGTAACATTTATTTAGTCGTGTCAAGGTGCTGTAGGCGAGTGCACTAGCACTGTGTCGTCAGAGAGATTAGTTATCAGCATGAGGAACTTATTTCTAACTTATTTATAATCTAGTTATTTACAAGTCCATCAGTTAATGTAATAATTGTCCCAACCACAGCTGCACCCCCACCCCCCAACCCGGTCTCACAGCAATCAGGGGCAAGCTGCACGTGTGTTTAGCGCGCCGCACGCACACATTTAGCCGTTTTTAGCGGCTCAGGAGCCCGCAGGTGCGGTGTGTGTGTCACTCACTCTGGTTAATCCAACAGGCAGCCAGTGTCGGTACAAGAACTGCTCGGGTGCAAGATCGGCTCGGGGTCCTTCGACTGCCGATGACGTCAAATTACGGCAAACCCACTTGGACAAAATGCACTACACATCTATACTGTTGGAAAGAATTTAGCAGTGTCGTTATTAAAATAATGTTTCTTAAGACGTAAATTTGTGTTTATAATGGTATTTGTAAAATAAAACACTATATTTTATTCATAATGTTGAACTCCTCTTTGAGCATATCCCTTGAAGGATCATAGGTATTAGCAACACCTGTGAAATTGTATTTGCAGGAAAGAAGTGTGTCCCATTTATTGAAGTATTTTGTGTTTAGTTTTTGACGTCTTGTCCATGCGTAGTTCAGTTACGCTCATAGCTGCTAGCCAAAACTCTGGAGTTGAAAGTTTTCTGGCTTTACTAAAATACCTGTCTGTACTTATTTGATTGATGGTAGTTTTACTTTCTATTAGACTCCAAATGTAATCATTTGGCATGTTTCTAATTCATAATTTGTAACAATGTAATCGGTGATATTAGCATTAGCATTCCTATGGGGTTTTCCACGTATATTAGCATTGCGCTAACCACTCGCTGCCAAATTGCAGCCTTTGTGATAAGAAAATCTCCTTTTGTCACATCGCAATTTAATTGCACATGCAGTCGTTCAGCCCTAATATACATGCAGCTCTATGCTAAACGTGTATTTTCAAAGAGGTAATGATGGATTTCTTTGTAAAAGTTGTCCATCTTTCCAACTGAAAAATTTGCCTGGACCAACGTAACGTGATAACATAACGTGATTGGGTAATTCCGTAAGGTTCATGTTCAGCCAATCAACTACTTTGACGTCATCGGCAGTCAACGGACCCCAAGCCCATCTTGCACCCGAGCAGATCTTGTACCGACACCGGCTCCGAGAGCCATTTCTTTAGCGACTGACACATCACTACATCATTCCCTTTCCTAATATCCTGAAGAACGGTCCGGAGCGCAGGCAGAGTGTTAAGCTAGCCTGCAGGAAATGTCGATGACAGTTATCCAGAAAGTAGCTAAGGGTTACCAGGGATGTTTCTGAGGTGTTCGCTAGGTATTTTTAAGATTTAAAAAGTCAAGAAGGGGGTCTGAAAAGCTGCTAGAAATAGCGTCAAAGTCGCTAAGTTAGAAACACTGTGGGAGGAGCGCTTCATTTGCAACTCAGGGCAGCGCAAGTGGGAGGAGCAAATAATCGGCTTGTTTTGTATAATCATTCAAAACTCAGATCGTAATTGGAATTAAAATTTGATTAATTGAGCAGCCCTACATCACATAGCATTCTCTCTAGCTCTTTAATGCTAATTACACGTCGTCTTCAGATACCAGGGTTGATTGACAAATTAATCTTGTTTATTTATTTAATTGCAGCTGGATTCCAGGTACTTTAACATTTTTTACTAGGTTTGAAAATGAACGCTGTGACACATCTACAGTTGTTTTATGCCCTGAAAAAGGTCATATGCGACCGAAACACGGCAGCTGTTTCTCGCTCTAATAAAAATACCTCTCAGAGTACCTTGGATGACCTATTTTTCTTCCCCGTTCACATCCTCTGAACATTGTGATGTTTTATCCTCTTATTTGGTGCCTTCTAATACAAGAAACCAGTTAAACAATAGATGTCCAACAGCCGTACAAACACTGGAGAATACAATATGGAGTGTGCGATGTTAGATTACTTCATTAGAATGATAACTTCTTCAACATGGCTTTAGAAGTTTGATTTTGTTGAAATTATTTCAAATTTTCAGCTGTCCACCAATCCACCTCTCTCCACTTATTCAAAGTCCATTTGCAGAGGTCCAGAGAGGACACGTAATTCCTGCACTGAGTTCCAGGTCTACCTCCAAATAGGACATCAGTGTAAACTTTCAGAAGAAAGCGAACAGGAGGCATTCTTAGATGCCTGAATTACCTTCAACAACTCCACGTGAGCCAGAGAAGCAGCAGTTGTACTCTGAAACCTCATCTAGGTGTTTGTGATAAATATGTATTTTACCTATTGTAAAATGACGTATATTTATATACATATTTTGGATTATCTATTGTTGATAGGAAAAAAAATTTCAGAAAGAATTGGTGTTTATGTCTTTTTCTCTCTCACTCTATCAAAGCCCCAACACTCCAGAATTAGAAATCACCATGTCTGAACAAGTCTTAGCGCCCACTGACCTTCAGCCTATCAGAACCACTGGATACTGGTCTTAAACTAAGATTGGGATTATGTTAATATGTCCTGTTACAAAACCCAACTCACCCACATTACCCCGACACATCTACAGTGGTTTAAGTCAAATAGTCGGTCTGTGTCTGAAACCAATGAGAGCGGTCGACTGTGGTGCCATGATGGAGTTTAATTTTCTAATAAACATGGTAACAAATTGTCTTCTGATCTCTCATTACTGAACTGTAGCCGTGGCCTGTAATAAATTTACATGTGGATGTAAATTATGTGCTGCAGAATCCTTGGATTAATGAGCTGCAGGAAGTAATACTTGATGCTTTTTTTTCTATATTTCACTCTTTGCTTTATGTCACTTATTCATGAGTGGCTCCTACCGTTTCATGTTCCAAATTGTTTTAAACAAAATTATGTCCCTTTTTGGTCAACATACATTGGAACGCATTTGCAGACATGATATTTTTGGTGACTGGACCAAGCATATTACCATCACTTAATAAAATCATAAGGGGTAAGGCGTAGGGTCGGGCGATGGACTGAGCCATTACGGTTGTTTTTACAAGAGGCGATTTGTTTATGTTTTTATTTGTTTGCCTGTGAGTACGTTTGTTAATGACACATATTTTACATGTTACGCACAAAGAACATTGCGGAGGTAACAATTAAGAAAAGATCTCCATCAGCGCATCTGAGCATTGTCTTACACTTCCTCTGCACCTCGCTGCTGACATCGCGCACAAGAGGCGCACTGAAGAGGAGCTCGGGGAGCGTCTGTGATGGCTTAAGTGCTCGTTTTTCAGCACCTGCTTCGAGTGTGTCAGCGGAGCGTGGATTCATCCAGAACAACATCATCAGATATTAGTCTATCTGAGGCAAAAGTCAACAACATCATAACCTTCTCAGCAAGCTCCCTAGAGATGTTTGATGTCGCACAAGCTGCAGGTGACCAGCTCAGGTTTACGTGGAGCAGAGTGATTGTGCATTCAGCAGGTGAAATGTTCCTAATTTAAGTGAAATTGTTTAATTACATTGTTTATATGTTACCGGGGCACTCTGTTCAGCTTGTTTGGACTAAACATTAATAAAAAAATGAATGAAAATTTAACGGTATATAATGATTATTTATTATTTATAAAACGTATGGGATGGGGATTTGATCATATTAGTGATGGGAATTCCTGATGGTTTCTTTGGCTCAGCTCACCAAAAAGAGCCGGCTCTTTCGGCTCCCAAGTGGCTCCTCAGATTTTTTGTTGCGTAGAGTACATTTATAACCAAAATAATGCAAAACTGTATGTAAAATTATTTACTAATGTAAAAATAATGCTATATATCAAATAATTATCATTTCTATGGATTTAATAACTGAACACTTTAAGAAATCTCCACTTTCCGACTGCTGGCGCTAATTTTCTCACTGTCTTTGTCGCACTCTCTTCTCTCTCGCTCGCCTTTTTCCTCCTCCTCATTCCTTCTCATCTCCCTCCACCCGCATTTGCTCTGCTGTGTGTCTGAGTCTGGTCCTCCCTCTTCCCCGCCCCTACTGCTCTGTGTGTGGACAGTCTGGACACGCAGTTACACATGTTGACCAATTGCCTGTAGCTTTCACCACAGTAAGAAGGGAGGGGGGGGAGGGAGGGGACAGCTCCCAATGACGAGCCAGCTACCGTCGTTCACTTCAAAGAGCCGGCTCTTAGAGCCGGTCCGTTCGCGACAGACACATCACTAATTCCATGCTGTAGTTCTTTTTAAAAACACAGAGCAGTTTTGTTTACCTGTTTTCCCGCTACGTTTCGTTTGCGGCTGCAAACTTCCTCAGGCTGATGCTGATGGTGGCGTCACTTCCTTCTCCGTTTATCACATCACTAGATCATATGACCTCTGGCCGAGAGCAAAGGCTCCCTTCTCAGAGTGAGCCCAAACGCAGCAGTGATTCATTCCATTTCTACTCAAACTCATAAAAGACAGAAACCCAGTAGTCCATGTTCAGAAAAAAATAACATTTGGCTTAAATAAATACCATGATAGGGGGCACCACAGGGAAACAAAGAAAAGGTTTCTTTAACACTTTAACTGTGTTTAATACGAGCCGTTTATACGTAACTCTACCAAACTACAAAAACTAAATTAAACAAGAAAAATCTAAATTTCTCTTCCAGCAAACATATGCGCTGCGATTCTGTTGAAAAATAATCAGTGTTTGGACTTCTTTGTTCGTAAATCAGCTTGTGCATCTTATGAACGAATTAATCGCCCGTTGTCATTTACTGGACTGATGATTGGCAGGAAATTTTATACAAATCGCCCGAGGCAGAGGTATCTATGAAGGTTTTTTGTGCATGCATCTGACACGTGACTTAATCAGTGAAAGATTAAAACTTTTCTCACAAATTCCAAGCTCGCGAGCTGTTTCACATGCACAGCAGCTGGTGAGGTGTCAGTTCAGAGCTACAACTACACACTCCCTGATGGGTACAAGATGACAGCAAGGAAAACATACACATAATTAGGAAACCTTTACACTGTGCTATGTACTCACCGACTGAAACCACTGGAATTGCCATAACCTTACTTGACTGAGACGCAGAAACTATCAAATGTGACTGGTCCAAGTACTAGCAATAAAACAAAAAATGAAGAAAAGGACTGAATTTGAATGATGACACAACAGCTGAGAAGACTGGTTGATCTCCCCATCCCAGGATTTACCCTGGACTTCCGGTAATGAAAACACAGCTATTGGGTCAATGACCCTAAGTTGGAGAACCACCAGTCTCTAATCAGTTAACTGTTATGGCTGTCTTGAATGAGGTTGACCCTAAAATTTCACCTGTGTTGACCTAAACCCACTCTAAACATTCTGAGAATTGTTAAAATCTCTCTAACAAACAGCGTTAAACACCAGCAGTTAATGGTCACATTCTATGGAAAGATGACCTGGGGTGTGAGGTGACGATGAGTCTCAGCAACAACTACATCAAAATCTAGCCAAAACTTCTGTAAAGCTCACAGAGTTATTACCATTGTAACGTGAGGAAATATGGGTTTTCTGGCACAATGGTGGTGCTGGACTCAGCTGGGTCAAAGCTGGGTCATTGAGAACTTTCACCCACAGATTAAGACCTGAATGCCAGCGAGTCTGGGAGGAAACCATAACATCAGCCACCTGCAGTCTACCAGAAGATGTGTTTCCATGAGTTGTACCCAGACCAAGTCAAAACATAAAGTTTAAACTTCTTTTTCTTGATTTTAATGTTAGAATAACCATTATCATTTTGCTCATTATAAATGTGTTTAATCAAATGAATGGTTCTTATGCTTTTGGGTAATTATAATGGATTAATGAATCCATTCTTAAATAGTGTTGAGAATGTTTGTTACTGACCTTCACACACACTCAAGCACACAAACATTCACACACACCCACACACATCTTCCCACAGTAAACTCCAGACACATTTGATGACGCACACGTTTGCTTTGAGAAGAGAAAGGTTTTTGGTAAGTTTCAGTCTTATGATTCCAGTTCGTGCTTGACAACGAAAGAGAGAGGACCTGAAGGGGAGACAGAGCCTGTTGGCTCGTTTCTTCCCCCCCCTTTTCACGCTGTTTCTGTCAGCCAGACAGAATAGCTGAATCGCAACTTCTAACGCAGACTCATTACCGAGTCTTTTGATTTCTGAGTGAATTAACTTAAGAAAGCGCGTCGACAAAACGCTTTACCATCAACGTGTACCGAGGGCAACTCTGGACCGGTTCCGTTCAACACCTACATCTTCCCTGTCAGCCGTTGAGTGTCATCTGGATGAACCACAATATCCTCCACGGCCCGGATCCGAAAGAGGGTCCACAAGAGTTCGGTGAGACAGCACACGGTGTTTAGCGTTTGGATGCATTTTTTCCAACTAAACCTAAGTTTATTCAAACCATCACTTTTCACTCAGACACCTGTTTCTTCCTGAAGCAAAATCAGATGCACACACGCATCCATCTCACCTCATCTCACCACACTTTGCACCCACACGCATCCATAATCACATCATATCACTCTCACAACTCACAACATTCTCAATCTTCATAAATTCACCAGAAGGTCTATTTGAGCAAGAACAGCATATCAACTGTTAAAGATTGTCCCACAAAGTTGCCAATGTGATTGTTATTTCCTGTTTGTCAATTTTCAAAATCATTAGTTTAATTTGAAGAATTAAAACTTTTAATCGTCAAACTGGTTTCCTCATTGAACTGAAACACAGACACTCAGATATTATCGGCAGTTTATCGATGAAAACAACCTTTGAGTCTTCTGAACAATAAAAAATGTGGTTATTGATTTATTAAAAATTAATATTCCGAATTAATACGTAGCATGGTTCCTCTTTCATAAAAGAGCATAAAACCACAACGCTACATTAATGGCGAGCGTATCCAGACTTCTATATCTGCGATTTATCTGATTCCGAACATCTAAAACCTACAAACAACGCTTTTCTCTGTGTTTCACTTTGATGTCTTATTTTGAAATAAACCAGAAATTGTTCCGCTGAAGTCACTCTTCCGGGAGACGTCCTGGTGGAAACTTGACGGGGAAGAACTTCGATCTCAAATTGACCGCAAATTACAGACAATACTTTGATTTATCCCATCTTCGCCTTCGGAGCGAACGTGTGAGTTGTGCTTTTGACTAAATTCTGTCCATTTTGACGCACCGCCGCGCCTCTAATCTCTTCAGGTCGGAAAGCTACATTTCCGCTCTGAACCGTGCTGGGTGAGCTACCGTGAGCAGCTTATCCTCAGTTCCTAAAATTAAGACTAAATTCTCCGAACCTCCGTACCGAAACTAAATTCTCGGACACCCTTCGTCTCAGTGTGTTGACACTGTGGGCGAGCTATTGTGGAAAATATTTCCATTGCATAGGCGACTGATCAAAGCCGAATCTAAACGAAATGCTCGTAGGCACCTACCGTAGCTTGAATTGCTCGGTAAACGTCGTAAGTCGGGTCATGGCCGTCACGCGTTACTGCATCCAGATTGCGTACGCTTTAAAAGTCCGTTTTTACAAGCGGAGCGAGATGCCTGCTTGTTAATCGGGAAAATTTAAGTCTGGTCACTACAGACAAAGGACGCTAGACCTAGCCGGAGAGCTAAGCTAGCGAGCCACAGTTGGACAAAAAGGGAACGCGTCCCGTTAAATTGTCATACCATTTCTGACACAGTTAGTCTGTGTCCTCACAAAACCCGCATTGGCGGTGATTCTTGTAATTCACTACGGTGTGTAGAATCTACATTTTGCTACGTTTGTCCGTCTGATAACATCTCGGCAGCGTAGGGTTCATTATTTTTTTGTTTTATTTTATTTTGGACCGGTGAGCGGGTCGGCTTTCGCAGCCTCCGTTGCTCGGATCCATGCCTTTTTCTTCCATCTTGTGAAGTTGTGTGTATTCATTTCTCTATCAACAATTCCTTGTTTTACCCTGTGTCATAAAGTTAAGTACGCTACGGACAGTCCTTGTTTGTGAGACAAATTAAGGAATTTGCCCGGAGTTTTACGTCGACTCAGAAGGTAAAAACGCGAGTTGCTCTGAATTTAATGAGAGATGGACGAGACACGACAAAATCTTTCTTGCACTGTTACACCTGATGTAAGGTTCTCTGACGTTCTGCTTCCAGAACATGCCAAGACGCAGGAGTCTGTTTACTGGCCGGGTCACGCTGGTCCCTCCACCCGCCCGAACGGGCCCGCATTAGTCGGGTGCCGCCGGTCGGGCACGGTGGGGACTAGTGGCAGCGGTTCGGTGCCAGCTGCTCTGGGTCGGAGGTGGTTCTGGTCTGCAATTCATGACGTGAATTCATGCGACATGCTGTTTACAGTCATAACGCTTTTTCTTTACTTTTATTTCTTCCAGGGGGTCAAAAACCCACCATCAATATCAAGGTTTGAAATAAACAACACTTTCTCTGCTGCTTTTAAGCTGAATAAATCTCTTGAGCCTATATGGTTAACCTCTCTGACAAACAGGTTGTGCTTAACCCTTTGGTTCCTGATGCTTCTTCTCTGTCATCCATGTTAGAGGCTGAACATCTCTCCAGCATGGGTGTGAAATCTTCAGGCTGTGACCCACCGCTTCAGTCAGAGGTCTGCTTTACTCGTCAGTCCGCCTCATGCACAAGCCAGCTTCTTTATCGGGGCGTGATGGAAATGTCAGCCGCCGTGAAACACTTGTGGTCTCCGGACGGAGCTACCATGCCATTTAAGGGGTTTGTGCCCGGACATCTTGACCTTTATGTGAATGACCTTGTCATTTCTCAGTTTGTGACCTCTGCTAATACGGTGGCCAATTCTTTTCTCCTTTCACAGGGATGTGACTTAGTCTCTGGCCTCTGTGCTCTCTTTCCTGTGATTTCTCTTACAGGTGACCACGACGACGCAGAAAACCCTGCGGGTTCCAGCAGTCCTGTGGTCAGTGGCGATATTGAAGGAGGCTCGGTGGTTGCTGCGATCACCTCTCTCACGGGCACGGGATGGCCACCCGGCCCGCGAGCAGTAGGTGCGTGCAGTGATGCTCTGCTCGGGGCCCCTCCTGACAAAAGGGGGGTGCCGAGTGGCACTGAGTTTTCCGTTGCGGACTTCAACCGGTTCGGGGGAACGCCTCCTCCGAGCGGGCGGGTCATTGCAGAAATCGACACTGACCTTCCACCAATTCAGCTGACAACATTGACCTCCGACCCGGAGTTAGGTGCTGCACCTTCTACGGGGCGGAGTACTAGTCAGTCTGTGACTTCTCTGGTTAAACCGGGTTTTTCTGATTCTGTGTGGGCACCTCCATCATTCTTGGGAATAAAGTATTCTTGGCTTCAGTTTTCAGGACAGGCCATGTTCCTAAAGCTAGCGACATGTCTGTATCTGATTCTAAACATGGCTAGGTTTGCTTTGACAACCGTGACACAACCATCCTTGGATCACTCCTTTTCAGAACCTCCAAGTCCAACACCTCCAGGTCTTTGGACATCTGAACACCTACTCTTTCAGCACGATCCAGGTGACAATGTGCATCTTCTTGGTAATAGGGCTTTTAAGAGCTTAAGAACTGTTTGTTATGCGTCTCCTGTCTCACAGACATGGCTTAAGTTTGAGCAACAAAAGGGGGGTGGGGAGCCTCCTCCTGCTTTGCGAGCATCATTTTCGCATTTCCAGTTCACTACCATTTCTGATCACACCAAAGTCGCCTCCGTAAAGCTGAAACCCAACTTTGAGCAGGTAAAATCAGGTTCTGATCTAACAGTTAAACCATCAGCTTCACTCGAGTTCCGGACGGAACCCTCAGGTAAATTCAAACAAGTTTCCCTGTGGGTTCGTAACACAAGATACAAACAGTTTGATAACCAAATCGCTTATGAGCCTGCTCCCACAGATACGTCCAAACTCGTGTCTCTGTGGGTCCGCAATACCAGATTCAAAACGCTTACTGAACAACTCTATTCTGACCAACTCTATTCTGACCGGATTCTTTTCCACTAACTGGTGGACCCTTACAAATTATCTCGTTTGTGGGATGAATTTTTAACAAATGTGATATCCTTTGAGTTTTTTTTTCAGGTTGCCTGCCTCCAGCCAGGACACCTGTTACTAACTCACATTTTTAGGGATTACTAACCTACTGATTTACGTTTTTAGAACTGATTTACATCTCTATCTTTTTATTAGTGCTTTGTGTAGCATGATTATATTTGATTACAAATTTAATTTTATTTTGTTACTATTTCCCTTAAAGGGCCACAAGCCAATTTGCCCTTCATTTTCATGATTATTTCTTTTATATGTATGCCTTTACTTAATGCAGCCTGCTGAGTTTCACATATCAGTTAGGATTTACTTTCTTTTATTTGTGTTTTCTCTGCATCACGTTTTTACATGACATGTAGAGCAGGGTGCAGAACATTTCTTCTTTAGATAATTCACAAAAGGCATCCACATTTTCCCAGAGGCACCCATAGATAGGTTTTGATTGATTTCTTTGATTTGCATCAAATGCTATCTATCGTGTGGGCTGTCTCACTTTGTCTCCTTCTCCGAGCTCGTATGGACTACATCCCATCAGAGGGGTCATCTTCACCATCCTTCAACTGGTTTCCTGTCGCATGGGGCTTCGGTCGTGGTTCGAGATGGGTCGAGGTCCGCGCTGGACTTCGCCTGGACTACGCCTGAGGGATACATCACCTGCCCAGCTCTGTGTGGCACAAGAGCTGCTTATCCTTTGCATACCTTTGCATTATTGCTGATGAAATTAACTGCTATTGAAATAGCTCTGCTTTCAAGATTCCCTAAGTGGATTACTTTACAATGATTGCGACAGTTTTGGCCTTAATCATCTGATCAGGATAGACTCCCTTCTACACGAGACCTGTGGAGACGCTTCATCGTTCCTGCCTTCATCTGGGATGTCTGCCTTCACGAGTACATCACATTATTGAGGTTGTGACGTCAGGTGGCCTCTGCTTGACCTCCATGTCGTCACAAAAAGGGGGGATCTGTAACGTGAGGAAATATGGGTTTTCTGGCACAATGGTGGTGCTGGACTCAGCTGGGTCAAAGCTGGGTCATTGAGAACTTTCACCCACAGATTAAGACCTGAACGCCAGCGAGTCTGGGAGGAAACCATAACATCAGCCACCTGCAGTCTACCAGAAGATGTGTTTCCATGAGTTGTACCCAGACCAAGTCAAAACATAAAGTTTAAACTTCTTTTTCTTGATTTTAATGTTAGAATAACCATTATCATTTTGCTCATTATAAATGTGTTTAATCAAATGAATGGTTCTTATGCTTTTGGGTAATTATAATGGATTAAGGAATCCATTCTTAAATAGTGTTGAGAATGTTTGTTACTGACCTTCACACACACTCAAGCACACAAACATTCACACACACCCACACACATCTTCCCACAGTAAACTCCAGACACATTTGATGACGCACACGTTTGCTTTGAGAAGAGAAAGGTTTTTGGTAATTTTCAGTCTTATGATTCCAGTTCGTGCTTGACAACGAAAGAGAGAGGACCTGAAGGGGGGACAGAGCCTGTTGGCTCGTTTCTTAAAACTTTTAATCCTTCAAACTGGTTTCCTCATTGAACTGAAACACAGACACTCAGATATTATCGGCAGTTTATCGATGAAAACAACCTTTGAGTCTTCTGAACAATATAAAATTTGGTTATTGATTTATTAAAAATTAATATTCCGAATTAATACGTAGCATGGATCTTCTTTCATAAAAGAGCATAAAACCACAACGCTACACCATGTTTATGATTTCTAAAGTGAGTTACCCAAACCTTTCAAATGCTGTGTTTCTCATATTTATTTCTAATAAGTTGCGATCGTTCATCAGCAGCAGAGTGAAAAATGGCTGCTATACGTTGCTTTGTGTTTTTGTGTGAAGGCGAAAATTGATAAGAGACCATAATGTTTGAAAACAACAATTTTTTATGAAAAAGTGTGATTTTGAGAACTCAACCTAGTTTCACACCTATCTGCTCATCTAACAGCTGAATAAACTGACGTTTCTGTTTCATCCTGTTATCTGAATAATATCCAGGATGAGACTAAACTAACTGCACATTCTTACACGTTTTCACTAGCTGCCGCCTTTGTAGGTATCAGAAAATGCACGAGTCAGAAGGAAAAAGCAGCAGATGGTTCTTGTTGTTGCCAGTTTTTAAACCAAAAATTTTAAAAGATCTCACCTTGTCCTACAAGGTTTAGAGATGCTCCGATCAGGTTTTTCTGCTGCTGATCACAGATACTAATTGGCCATATATTTCTATGAAGTTATGAGTGCTACAGACTACATGATCTCAGGATAAAGGTACAATAACATCAACTAAAATGGCATGTATTAATTTAGACAAAAACATGTTTTTATTTTTTAAAGAGAAAAAAACTTGCAGCACAATCTGTAGCTGTTTTTACAGGACCATAGCGTTTGCAAAACGGAATTTGCCGTGGCTCCCTGGGGAGGATTTCGGCATTCATAGTAGCAAAGCTGAAGCTAGAATAAACTGCCATCAGGCACCTCTCAAACCAAGACAGGATAAAGGGGGGGCATAAAGGGAGGTTTCCCCCCCCCCCAGGATGGTGCTGGATGGGAAAACCTGGGGTAAGGTCTGAGATTTCAGTAACCTAACAAAAGATTAAAAGGTATAAAGATGTAATTCTTCACTCTTTTAGAATAAAAACAAATACAAACAAAGAAAACCCTTAGGTTGTTCTTTTCTTAAATAAAACATCAATGACCATGTAAGTTCCTATAGGATCAACATGTCTCGTCACACTCCAGTAGCTAAAAATAATAAATAGTAACTTGTTTATGAATTTACTGCGACTAAAGCATGATATTAAATAGAAAGATGAAATCTCTGAAAAAGGAAGAAAAACAAATGAACTTTTCAGGTTGTCTTAAAAAATACCATCTCCCTTATTAATTTCTTTTTGAATAGTTATTCAAACCTATTTCAGTTATTATGTTTATGGCATTGATTAAAACAAATAATTAGAAAATAAACATTGCTTTGTTTGCATTGTCTTTTCATGTTTTTTGAAGGTATGTTCTAATTAAATGTTCACGTCTAATTAAGAACCGTGTTCAATAGCAGCCACTGTGGTGCTTCTCATCTTTGTGTTTGTTCCTCATTTGCCATCTTGTAGTTAACAAGTAGCATGTCTGATTAAGGTGTCGACAGATTAATTGGTTCACTATTAATCACAAAAGACATCTTACACTTCCTAAGTGGCTTTTAAGAAGTAAAAGTTGGTTTATGACATAAACAAATTTTACATTTTAACTGAATGTTCCATAAAGGAGCTGAATGTTATTTTTTAAATACTAATAATTCTGCCCCAACATAACTTGGAGTTTACAATATTTTTTATCTGCTTGTGATGTCATACATGTTATTAATGGGATTGTAAAGGTTCCTCATCAGTTTTTTAACTTTATTCTTTAGAGTAAAGATCCAAAACACATATTTTGGACGCCAGGCCTACACACCCTTGACCATGGATTAAAGGTGTGAGACACTTGTTTAATCAATACATTTGTGGTGGTCTCTAGTAGGAATGAATGCCTTGTAGGTCGTACTCTGGACGAAAAAATCCCAGAAACGCTTGTATCAGCAGGAGGAGAGGGGGACAGAACAAGGCAGGATTTGGAGTCTTATTTCCTGATCTTTGGACATCTTAGGGATGCACGTTTTCCAAAATTTCTTTAACCGGCACACGCAAGCATCAGACTCAGAACTTGTTGTGCAGCAGACTGTCTGGCATCAAATAAACAGCGCTGCTTGCGACTGGAACTTTTGCCTGCTGTGTGAACGCAGCCGAAAGGACAAGTTCCGGTACAAAAGTGGTGTGTCTGAAAACACAGTTCCGGTTAAAAACCGGATTGAATTGTCCGTAAATGCTCCAGAATGTCTATCTGAAAAGGGCTTCTGTGTTGCCCTGCGATGGACTGGCTCTCTATCCAGGGTGTACCCCGCCTGATTGCCCATTGACCGCTGGAGATAGGCACCCACCCCCATGGTTCTGCTGCTAATTTCACTACCCCTGTGTTTCCACCCACAACAGTAACAACAAATTTCTGTTCCAATTTTCTTCTTCGATTTAATGTCCACCACATGATCTTGTGCAAGTTTTAGTAAAAGCAGCAGTCAAAATATATGGCATCCAGAGGTGGCAAGAGTACTAAAATGTCGTACTTAAGTATGAGTACCAATACTTTGATAATTTTTTACTCAAGTACAAGTAAAACGTATCATAAATAAAATGTACTCAAAGTAAAAATTACTTTGTTACATTTTAGTCAGCGTAAAGATGGCTACATAAGTGCAAAATCACAACAGCTGTTCACAATACGTATGTGTGTGCACGCGCACACACACACACACACACACACACACACACACACACACACACACACACACACACACATATACACACACACACACAGTTTGATGGAAGGATTTGTATCCAATCAGTGAGAACAGGACGTGCACATTGATTGGATGAGATTTTTCTAGGATTGTACATTTTAATTGTGATTAAAATTATTCTTTATTTTGAAAAACTAACTGTTAATTTTTAGATGCCATTAGTATGTGAGGTATCTCAATATTTTCATGACAAAACTCTAACACGAGATTGTGCTCTAACCTGCCACATAACAAGCTAAATGAAAGTCAAACATTTCTAATGGATCGTATGACAGCTGCCAACTGTCACGTTGTGAGCCAGGAGGAGGTTAGGACCCAAGATGCAGAAAACCCCAGAATGACAAAGGCAGGTAGAAAAAACGTAAAATCCTTTATTTAGGAATAAATGTCCAAATAAATCCAATGAGGGCAGGAAGCCAAAAAAAACCAATGTCCAAAAATCCTGGAGACGAAAGCTCACTTAAAGAGCACAAACCTAGAGACCTTGTGGAAGCCAAATACCCAGAGACCTAGAGGGGGGAACGAGACAACCAAAAACAGGCAGGGTTATATCCACAGGGGCTGGGTGATTAAGGGAATTGGAAACAGGTGAGACTATTAACAGAGGGGAGGAGCAGAAAGGAACAGGGGAGGAAACCAGACCTAACTGGGGAAGAAAGCAAAAAATGAACCAAAGCGAGATAGTGACTAAATGATCCAAACATGATGGAAACCTAATGATAAGTGGGGTGACTAAGGGAAACGTGAAGGAAACCTAGAGAGAACCTGGAGGAGGCTGGGGACCACAAGGAGGCACATGAGGAACACGAGGAGAAACATAAGGGGAGCCTAGAGAGGGATGGGGAACACAAGGGGACATGTGAGGGGGACGCAGAATGTGACACTAATGTCGGCCCTGCCCTACTTTACCTCTACAACAGTTCCTTTATCCATGTCCATCCTAGAGCTCCTCTCTGACCTTCATGCTTATTTAGAGCAGCTGATTTTTAAAGTTAGCAGAGTTCATCCTTGGTAGTGGTTTCACTCACTCATTTAACCCTTCACGACTTAAATCAGTTTGTTCATTCCAATCCTCCTAAATAATCCTCCAATCATCCAACTGGAACCCTTAAGGGTCCCGTAACAACCATCGTGTCAGAACAGGCCTTGGGAGCCCAGGTGTTACTAGAACTGTCTCCTCACCAGCGTGAGCCTCCAAACTGAAGGTTGGTCTCTAAACATGAACTTTAAATTCATGCATTTATCTCCTCTTGTAACACTTTAACATGTTTTAAAAGGCTTGTATCATGATATGTTACACCTCCCAGACCAAAGATAGGTACAATATCAACATAAACACTGTAGAGACGTCATTATTTATGAAATATAAGTTATTTTCCTGAGCCATTACTCCAGCCAAAAAATAAGATGCATGGATTTGATGAAACCACGCTGTCTCATGCAGTCCTAAATGTGTAACACACACACACACACACACACACACACACACACACACACACACACACACACACACACACACACACACACACACACACACACACACACACACACATACACACACACACACTGTAGCATGTTAGAATAATTTGAATGACTAATTTAACTACATTGAACTGCTTTTGTAATAATTTAATCTCTTATTCTGGAGTAAAATAAAGAAACAAGCTAAATCATCACATATCTGTGGCATCAAGAAGCAACTTCTGAGTTCATACACACACAGGGATGGAGCACAATGTTTGCAACTGATTTAGCTCCAGTATCAGGATGTTTTAACTCACGGAGGCCTGCAGGTCTTCTGTTTTATGAGCAAAGCGGTGGGAACCCGCTTGTTAAGAGCGCTAAACGTTATTTTGTACCTGCGTGCGGAGCGGTTGGGGAAACACATTTCAAACACGACACCGAGTCTGGCAACAGAACCGAGCGGAATTCTGATGACGTAACACCGGTGTGCAAAGGTGCAGGTTCCAACCCATGAGGAGGGAGAGAGGAGGTAAACAGCGAGTGGATCACAGGGATTGAACTGATGTTTTTGAGCAAAAGTGTACACCCACACACCCCCACGGTTTTGACGCGGTGCTCATGCAGGTGTCTCTTTCTGTTCCAATGCTGCTACACGCAATATTTTTAATTTATTAAGCCTATAATTTATTTTTACTACGTAACGGATATGATTTAAAATGTAGCGAATTACAATTCTTTTTTAAATACTTACTCAAGTAAAAGTAAAAGTACAGCTTTCAGAAAACGACTTAAAAAGTATAAATACACAAAAAAGTTACTCAATTACATTAACGTGGGTAAATGTAATTCGTTATTTTCCACCTCTGGTGGCCATTACAACACCTTTATTATTCAAAATAAACATCTTATAAAGAAACAAGCAGGAAATTGACAATGACTGTATTAAAGAAGTCATCACCTGAAATATTCACTTTTCCACTTGAAAACGTGTAAATATTGGCTTACTAATGATTTTCCACGGGCCGGAAAGTTGATATTTAACATTAGATCGTTTTTTTACTCTTTGCTTCTTCAACCAGCCCACCTGCACCCCACCAGCACTCCAAAACAAGATCTTGAGTTCTGGCTTTAATGTTGTCACAAAGGCAGGATGTACAGTACCATATAAGGACAGCGCAGAGCAACGCCGCTATAGTCTACTGCTTTGCTTCCAGAAATGACAGCCAGAAAAGACGTCATTTCAACTTTCATTTTGGAACTAGTTGTCGTAAAAACAAAGTCATAATTAAAATATCAAACTTTTATTGGATTAACGTCATTTTAGCTGTCATCAAGCATCCAAATGTTTGTGGTTGTAACACCATTTTCAGTGATAGAAATATTTTCTGTGAAAACGTGTCCAAGGGATAGCTCAACTACTAAGATATCTGACTTAAGCCTGATTTATGCTTTTCCGTCTGCGTCAGTGCGGAGACACGCAACGCCATTATCCATCCTTGCGTAGGGGTACGAAGTCGAGCCCACTTTTTTAAATATCCGTCGAACGAGACGGATTACGCAAGCTTGTGATTGGTCAGGATGCCGCTGTTGTTTACAGCGCCGCCATTGCAAAGAGAGCCGAGGATAACTAACGGCAGACACGGAGAAGCTTGAATACCTCGCGAAAAAACTCTAAAAATATGAACGTTTCATCCTCCCGTGACTGGAGGAGAGAAAAGATGCGCAGCAAGCGTTTTATTTGTGGACGGAAATGACAGGAAACGTGGGTTTAGAGGTGGGGAGCGCATGAAGAGGTGGGAGAATGAGAGACAGATATGTCCGTGTTAAAAGTCTCTTATATACACAAAAAACACAATATAAACACACGATCTTGGACCGATACATGACAGGATACCACTGAACAGCGCTACGCCCTCTGTAGTCCTGTCAGGCAATTGCTTTGCAACACTCTCCAGGAGACGGAGAAGTACGAGAGCAAAACGCTTCCGTCAATCCGTGCGTGTCTGTCCCTTGCGGAGCTGACGGAGAAGCATGAACCAGGCTTTACACACAGAGGCCCCGGGTTCAAATCTAACCTGGGTTATCAGATTGTTGTTTGGAGTTTTTTTTTCCATGATCATTTCTCACAGTAATAAGATGCACAAATTTTATTTTTAAACATCCAAATGAGACGCACCGAAACTCTTTTGAATTCACGGCCAGAAAAGACGTCGGCTCAACTTTCATTTTGGAACTATTCTTCAACCATGACGGGATTTCGAATCGTAGCATGTCCAAAGAAGGTCCCGTCTTTCTCACCACACTAAGTTCACGGTTTCTTTACAAAACTTCCCAAAACAGCTTTCTGTTGGTGGCGGTGGCAGGAGAACAATCTGCACTTAGTAGAGCCCGACCGATATGCTTTTCTTGGGATTGATACCGATATAAAACTTTTAACAAAGGCCAATAGCCGATATAATGGCCGATAAATCTCCCTCACAAAAAAAATAAATAAATAAAAATTGTCTTAAGCTTAAACCCTTCATTCTCTGCCTTTTTGATGCAAACTTATTTCTTTATTACACACCAAAGAACTGTCTTAATAATGCACTAGGGTTTCCAAGTAATGCAAATAAGATTTATTTAGCAGATCTCAAAAACATCAGAACACACAAACTCAGTCACCGCATAAATCTAACATTCAAGTTTTTCTTGCAAACTGTGGTTTCCACAAATACATTTCAACTTAAAGGAATATTCCACCACTCAGTAAAATTGTGTCTTGTTAAGATTCCCCAGAGTTAGACAAGTCAGAAAAAGCATTTTATAACCAGCCCAATATGATCTGGCAGCAGTTGGTTTTCTTAGTTTAGCATAAAACAATGTAAGTGAATTCACATACATTGTAGTGTTTTTTTATGTAGGTAAATGCAAGCCTTCCCTTCCATTTCTTTATGCTAAAACAACTGGTTACAAAATGTTTTCTCTGACTTGGCTAACTCTGGGGAATCTAACAACACACACAAGTTTAGGGACAGAAGATCCCTATAAGAATATTAAAATAATAAAAATGCAGCAATAAATAAAACGTAATACTTGTGCTTTGTAACAAAAGAAACACACTGGAAGTTAACTTGGTGAACTTATTCACCCTGGACAGGAAATAATTGCACATAAGAAACATAAATAACAATAAATTTAAAAATAGTTCCAAAACAATAATTTGTGTTGAAAGTTCAAAGGAGTGGAGCCACACAACCTGAGTTCATGAAGCTGGTGCCATCTGCTGGATAGGTAGCGCAATATCTGCCATATTGGCCGTCTTTTTGGCCGATAGCCGACACTGTTAATGACCCCGATATCGGCCGATATATCGGTCGGGCCCTAGGACGTAGCAAGGGAAGATGCCAGTTTGCTGCTAAATCAAACAATCAATCCTTAGAGCCTTTCTAGCCAATCAGAGGTGAGAAAGACAGGATCGTCCTTGGACATACTACGATTCCAAATGACACATCCGGCACAGCCGAAATATCGTGTGTGCTCTCGTGAAAAAACATGTCCTTTTAAATTTTTATTTTAATCAATTATTTTTATGGCCTAAAAGACTATAATATAATGTAGATAGCCATGGTAGTTACAGGTGATGACTGCATTAAGTTGTGCAGTCAAAGAGGTGGAGTTTCTGTTGTATTACCCTTATTAACCAGTAAATGCCACTATAGAGAAAACACTGCTGAGGGAATAACAGCAGAAAAACTGTTAACCGGAAATATGCCCTTCACACAAAAATGTAACTAAAACTCTCCTTTAGTGTTTTGTGCTTGTAGTTCATGTTTGCAAATGCGGAAACACTTCCTGGCTGTTAATCTTTACTGCAGGTGATTTCTTTTGCTTTGGACGTAAGATTACAAGTGTTGACCTTTAATCTGCAGGGATAGAAAACAAATACAACATGTGGAGCTTGAGTGCAGATTTTTGCTATTAATTTAACTGAAAAGACAAATATTTTTGAATGGGTTCAAAAGGAGAGTCTATTAAATGCTAATTAAAGACCATTTGAGTCCTCACACCACTCAGCTGAGTTGTTATGTGTTGAGTATAATTGACCTAAAAGGCTGAAGAGGCGTATTAAACAGATTTCACAGATATTAAGATCAAAGCTGCACTTTTTAGCCGTTTAACATTAGTGATTCCGAGTAAGAGTCAATAGAAAGAAAAGAGGTTTCATTTCAGTTCATAAAAATCCAATAAAAATATGATTTAAGTCTGACAGCTGCTTCTACAGGCTATTGGAAGTCAGCGTTTCATATGGATTCTGGTGATTTTACATCCTTATGGAGGGATTTTGTCCAACTTTCATCCGCTGAGGCTTTTCTGGTACCAAACTAATGGGCCATTCCCATCTGTACCGGGTCGGCCCGGGCCGGGTAGCCCCAGTCGGCCCCAGCTTGGCCCGGTTGATTCCACACATCCTTGCGTTAAGCCCATGTGGGCTGATTCTACCCACCAATCAGAGGCTTGCTCTAATGGAAGGTGTGAATTTGCTGTCAGCAGTGGGTGTGTTGGCCCTGGTCGGCCTGAAGCAGACCCCCTCGAGAAGAGGGCTGAGAATGAGCCTTGGTTGGCCCGGAAAAATACCAGGCCACCCAGATATGTAAACAACCTACGCTACCTGGCCCGGGCCGACCCGTTACAGATGGGAATGGCCCATTAACAACCTACGCTACCCGGCCCGGGCCGACCCGGTACAGATGGGAATGGCCCATTAACAACCTACGCTACCCGGCCCGGGCCGACCCGGTACAGATGGGAATGGCCCAATAGTGTGTACATCCAAAGGTTCCTCTAAATAAGGCAGATTAGAGGATAATTAGAGCTGATCCAAGATCCACTCAGATAAGTGCAACTATAACCGTAGTCAGATGTGGTACAACTGACAGGCAAGACAATTTTACATAAATGTACATTCTATACTCTAAAGATATCCCTTCATAGCTGGGATGTACTTGTAATCAGACAGGATCATATCCAAACAAGAGCAAAACTAAGAGGACTCAGTTAGGAATGTAAAAATATTTGGACACAGATCTGCTGACACGATTCTAAAATCAGGAGCTGAATAAGGTTTCAAGTTCTATTTTCCATGGAGGAAAAAGTCTAAGGCATCAAAGGCTTGTTCAGGATTTTATGGGACATTCCAAAATTATGAGTCTCGCGAGAAAAGCCCCACCATCTGTTTGAAGTTGAGTTATACCAACTCTGGACTAAACCAAAACTGCCAGATTCCACATGTACCCACAGGAGGACACTGAGAAACAAACTAATGTTCAGCATTACTTTAAATTTAAATCAACATTGGGAGCAAGGGTGGTCTGAGTAATGAGCCTGACAATCTGTTTACCGATGTAGGATGACAAAATAGGTCAGTCCTTATCTGGGCAAAGGAACTTTATTCAGTGTGCTGGATCTATGAACAGTGGAGGCTTTTCTGTTAAAACAAAAGGGCAAGATTATCACAGACGTGTTCCTATCTCAGCACTTAGGGACCTTTACATGAGTTCTTGTCAGTGCACGACAGCGAATGATTTGTATTTTTCTTCTCTTTGGAGGAGGGAGAATTTATTCAATCTTCATTTTGTTCCTAATTAGTTTTAATGTGGCTATTTTTAAACCCCAAGGTAAAACATCTGGTGTTCACACACAGCTGGAGACCGGCAGGACCAGCGGTCAAATGTGCTGCCAAAGGTACAGCTTTCACATTATCTTTAAATTCTTTACAAACAATACTTCTATATTACTTTCATAAGAATTGCTGAACAATCCACCAGTCCATTCACATATCCATCCATCGTCTGCCACTTGAAGATAACAAGGTTACCAAGGCAACAACTTAACTACAGATACTCAGACCTCCCCCTCGCCAGCTACCTCCTCCACCTCATGCAAAAAGGCTCCAAAGCCTCATTTCCACCGACCTTTATGGCACTGAACAGGGAGGGTTGGTAATTTTTTTTCTCCCTATTGTAAAACTGGTCCAGACAACTGACCTGGACGCACCAGTCATGGGACATTTTTGGCCCCCTTCTGTTGTAGGTCCAGAAATTCGTGGAGCGGTATGGTTAGGACGGAGCAACAACACAGTCCACTGATTGGGGGATAGAAATACATCACTACTTGCAACAAGTGAAACAAACTTTGGAGTTCCGTTGTTAGTATTTTCATTAGTTATACACAAATGTGAAAAAATGCCAGCAAGCAGCAGCAAGTTTTGGTCAGCTTCAGAGTTCCATACATTTTTCATCATCATCGTGAGAGTCCACACTCAGGAGGAGCTAGGTGGATTGGTAAGAAATGTACAAAAAATAATTTCTCTGTGGATGACAGTAGGATTCAAGTGGACGTCGGAACGGTGTCAAGTCAAGCTGAAGAAATCAAAGCTTAATATAGAAACGTTAAGGACGGAAACAACCAAAGTGGAAATGTTTTTGGGTTTTTTTAAGTGAAAATGGAAGAAGTACATGGACGTGCTACGACATGTTGGATGGTATTTATAGCCACAGACCGGCAAACCGAGGCAACAAGGCAGGTCTGGACTCAGCGACCACATTCTGGAGTCACTTGTGGAGCCCGTAGTAAGCATTTAGTTTTTGTCTTTAGTTCTGTAGACCATTTATTGCAGCACAAACACACTGAATAGTTGCACAGCTTATTTATAAAATTGTGCATGGTGGTTCGTTTAACTCCACTTGCTGACATGAGAGCCCAAACTTTGATAGAAACATTCTCCTGAAATTGCAGGAGACCAACTTATGTATAAAACATCTGATTTGTCAAAAAAAAATTGTGATAAAATCATGATCGAGATTTTGCAAAAACAAAATTGTGATATTATTTTTTTTCCATATCGCCCACCCCTACATCAATGCACTTACATACACTACCATAGACTGATTGTTGCTATAACCCTCTAAACCGGGGGTCGGCAATCCGCGGCTCTGGAGCTGCATGCGGCTCTTCCATCCATCTGATGCGGCTCTCTGTGCTTGTAAAATAATGAATGGATATTTAAATAAAAAGCTTTATATTTTACTGCATTAATTTTACATCTGTATGCCAATTCTAAATCTAAAGATTGTCTGCGTAAACCTGAACAGTTCCAACCCGGTCTTACTGTGGGACCGGGTTGACGGGTCACGCTTGTGCGTAATCAAATCGGCTCTTTCTGAGTTGAAGAGGATGTGAGATTCTGGGATTCTCCTCAGACGGCTCCTGGATGTGTCGCCACAATGGAGACAGGAACAAGCACTATTCAGCCAAAGTTTCATAATCAGGGAACATTTTCTAAGTGACAAGTCACGCTTCAGTGGGAGGAATCTTCCTGCATGCGCTCTGGTTCTGCGACGCGCTCCAAGCCCCTCTCCACATCTTCAGCTCGCTGTGCACCGTACGTACGCGCTGACAGTGAGCTGCGCTGAGCAGTGTCCAGCTCAGATTTACATCTGCGATGTGCGTAACGAATAAAATGTCAGTTCGTCTGCATGCGTCGGGGTAATTCTTTCTATTCTTTCTCCGTCAAAATAAACGGTCAAATACGGGAACTGTCCGGTCAACACAAGCCCAGCTTTTAAAAGTTCTGTTTTCTTGTGAAAATTGTTGCAAAGAGATATAATTTAACTTGATTAACACCAGAGCCAGGCGCACTGCGCCGTTATCTCCGTCACTGTAAATGAGGGAAAAACAAATTGATCGGATCCTTTTCTGATCTTCCCCACCTACAAAGTTTAATTACAACAATCAAACGTGACAGAGCCTGGATTTGTATTCTGAACAGTCTAAACATGTTTTAAAAAGAAACGTATGACAAAAGTGGCACCTGCTCAGTAAAACCACCAACAGGGTGAAAAATAACTAAATATTGTAGGCAAAGACGGACTACAACTTCTGGATCCATTTTATATAAATCGTTTTATTGATTATCGTCTTATGGAAGATAACTTTGACGTACACGAGCGACCGGTACTGGCTGCTGTCACCTGTTGTGATTGGTTAAAGCAGCTCTCTGCTGTCTGAGGGTAGGCCCCGCCCACAGTGCCGCAGCTACTGTGGCTCCCAGTGTTTTCTTTACTGTGGGAAACGGGTAATAATGGCTCTTCGATGGGAACAGGTTGCCGACCCCTGCTCTAAACATTATAACTCCAGGTTTGGGGACTCCGAAATTGGAGCAAGCCTGGCAGTACTTTCTCAGTAGCCATTTGTGCTACAAAGCAGTAAAGGGTTTCAACATAAGTGTTAAATAGGTCACAACACAAGCAAGTCCAGTTTCCCCATTTGGACCAGCCAGCTGTTGCCCATGCTATCTGACAACTGTACCAAACTCTGAGATCCAAGAAGCTGTGGGAGGAAATGGTTGAAGTAGTGTGTGTGTGTGTGTGTGTGTGTGTGTGTGTGTGTGTGTGTGTGTGTGTGTGTGTGTGTGTGTGTGTGTGTGTGCGTGTGCGCGTCTGGGGTGGGTGGGTGGGATTGTGTGTATCAAGTCAAAAAGTGTGGCTTTGTATCCCTTATGGCCTCCAGCCCCAAATCTTGGAAAGCTTTATATCAGCAGAGTTGGCCAAGCTGCCCAGGCTTTATTCATGTAGAGCCAGTGGCGTACCGAGCCAAGTACTCCAAGTAGAATAAAACCTCAAGCATGCATTCACACACACACACACACACACACACACACACACACACACACACACACACACACACACACACACACACAAAGATCATCACCCCCTGCTTTATAAGACTTTAAACACCCAGAGTTTGTTTGAGTCTCAGCACCCAGGGATGCTAAACTGAGCCTGATGGTGCTTCTGCCAGGATCGCTGTTTTTGAATATAGGAAAAGGGAAAAGAGACAGTGAGGGCTCTCTTTCACATTGCATGAACAGTTTTCTTGACTTTGACTAACCATGAACACACGTGAGATCCCAGCAACCCCCCCCCCCCCCCCCCCAAAAAACTGATTTCTACTTCAAATAGCTAAAAACATACAAAATTATAGATTTGTATCATGTTTGGTTTACAGTGATGTGAATAAATCACGTCCATAGGAACTTTTCAAGTAGCAAACCTCTGCTCACATTTGCCCAAAGACATCTGAGTGATCTCCAAGTTTTGGGGATATATTTTGTAGACAGAGAAAACAAGTGTGGATTTATTTTTTTATTGTGTATTCAAATACATTTGCAGAAAAATTAACTCGAAATTTTGGCTTAAAAACACCAGTACTAATACATGGTGGCAGCAGTGTGATGGTGTGGGGCTGCTTCATACCCAGATGATTGCTATGATGGAGTCAAGAATACTGCTCTGTACCTGAAATGTGAGACAAAGTTCCTCCACAGCAATGCAAGAAACCAGATAAAAAAACTTCACTGCAGTTGTTGCCCACAAGGATTGTTGCATTTAATAGGTTTAGTGGTCAGTTTTTTCACATAAAATCAAGTTGATTTGAATAGCTTATTTTCCCTTAATAAATGACGTTGAATTTTCATTGCAATCGGAAGTGTCAGGTAGGATTAAGAAGAAACAACAGGACAAACCTGTAACATGGGAAATACCGTTTTTGCAGCACTGTAAACATCTGAGCCAGACACAACAAGAACCAACTATCGCCAAAACCAAGTTCTTAACACATCTGGATCCCTTCAAACTGTATTTTCATTTTTAAGCCAAAGGAGGAAACAAGTTACTGTATTTTTAATAAAAAAAAGAAAAGAAATGAATAGCAGCAAAGCCAAACAAACTTCTGAGACATTTCAAGAATATGAGAAGACAACAAAAATGTTGTCATTTGAACCTTTTTGTTTTGTGCGTCAACAGCGTTTGCTTTTATTTCCAGGCTTTGAACAGTCCTGCCACATGCTGTGCGCCTTCAAAGTCTTCACAATGAAGCGCAGCTGATAGCTGCTCACCAGCATTGTTGGGATTACACAGACTTTAACATTAGAAACAATCACAGCGTCGTAAACATATACCAATGCAGACAAAGCACTCGAGCGTGTCCAGTAAGACTTGGAGCATCTGCTGCCTCAGACAAATTAAATTTGGAGTAATTATGAGGGGGGCTGTCTGTGTCAGCATCCCTGGTATTACTCTGACACCCCAAGGTGTGGTGCAGGCAGCGTGGCTCGTTAAATTAATGAAACAATGACTGTGCACGTGTGCACCAAATTACTATATATATAGTCTTACCTCGGAATAGGAATGCTTTGCTGCCGTTGTGAAGACCTGCCACTTGGGTAATTCCGTAGGTGGCATTTGCCAGGTCAAGTTCACTGATGATATCGATCTGGTAATCCTGATCTAATCCTAAACCAAAACCTGGACAAGAAAGGTGAGGGTTAGCGGATGGAAAGCGGGACTGGTTTTACTAATAAGGCAGAACTTGCACAGGTTTTCCCATAATTAGGACTATCATTCATTTAAGACACACATGGTGGTTTCGTGAGCCTCTGGTGGATGAAACTGCGCAGTTGTGTCGCAGTCATCACCGGAGCTCCACACGGGCACTCTAAAGGTGCAGGTAGAAGGTGTCATGTCTTTGGTCATATCAGCCCCGTGGCAGTTTGAAAGTACAAACCAAAAACAGGATGGTCACCAAATTCTGCTGTAGCGCATCAAATTCTAACTTGCTTTGCGCGCGAACAGAGGAGCGTCCAAATATGTAAAAACAAACAAAAAAAGCTCAAGTTTTCAACGTAAATTAATCTTTGCAGACACGTATTTCCTACGGTTTGCGCTCACCTGGTTTGGTGAAAAAGAAAAACGACAACAGGAGCACGTAAATATCCATTGGTGTTGAGAGTTGCGCTGTGGATGGGTGCGTGAGTCGTGCGCTTCGGTGCCTATCCTCAGCAACCAACTCTGGTCCGTCTGGCTGCAAGCGCTGCTCACACCTTGTCTGAATGTGGAGGAACGGAGGAATGGTCCACGAAGCGAGCTTAAGGGGTTCCCTGCCTACAGAGCAGGATCCGCTCACAGCGTCTGAGCGCCTCCAGCCTGCCTCTGCTGGCATCAGAACTCACATTTCCCGGTGAATTGTCAGAATACAGAAAGTCTGAACTTCAAACGTGAATGCTGACATAATTTATAACCATCAACCTGTAAAAACCCCCCTCTGAACAGAAACGTCCACTTTTGGAGGTGAGAAAAGGCTTTTTGAAGAAAGCTCAGAGGAAGTGGGATTCATCAGTGAGATGCCCTAACTTATCAAAATAAAACATAATTTTTCTTTTTATGTTTTATACTACTTGCTGTTCAGGATGCTGAATGTGAGCCAGCCCTGGTGAAGATTTTCTATAATGGCACATTCCTGCTCTCTGCTCTTAAATTGGCCATTTTCCCTTTCACCTCATCCTCGTCTGGGAAAAGCTGTGGGATTTTTAAGCACACTCCGGTCCTCTTTGCCCCCAGTGTCCTGTCTTTATTGAGAACCATTAATCATACCTTCTTCCCTCTGCCTCTAATTTGTGTGTATTGTCAGGTTGACTGGGTAACCAGCATCCACACACATGGGTGGAATAAAATGATGCCGCCTGCTTAGTTATCATGGAAATTACACAGTGTGTATCATATGCTCCACCTGCAAACGTGTGTTTTACAACTGGGATGGTATAATGTCTGCTTTGGGATACAGGTCACTGCACTACGCTCTCAGATTTGACAGTAAACAACAGCAGCATTCACTTAAAAGGGTCACACATTGATACAGAACCAAAACATCTTAAAAAATATTTTTTTGATGAATTAGAGGTTTCCAAAAAGCTTCAAAGGAAAAAAAAGTGGAAGTTTGGATGTTTAATTATCTTAAAGTTTTATGACATTTAGCAGTGAACAATAGAAAATGTAAAAACAAATATAAATACTATTTCTTTAGGAGTAATGTGCAAGGCTCTTCAATCTCTGGGGCTGAGGTCACCGTGGTGGTCAAAAAACTCCTCTGTGGCAAGGTCCCATGGATGGATGAGATCCGCCTGAAGATCCTCAAGGCTCTGGGTGTTGTAGGGCTGTGTTGGTTGATGCGGCTCTCCAGTATCACGTGGACATCAGGGGCAGTTCCACTGAATTGGCAGACCAGGGTGGTGGTCCCTCTATGTAAAAAGGAGGACCGCAGGGTGTGTTCCAACTAGAGGGGGATCACACTCCTGAGCCTCCCTAGTAAGGTCTATTCAGGTGCTCTGGAGATGGGGGTCCATCAGATTGTGGAAAGCCGGATTCAAGAGGAGCAATGTGGTTTTTGTCCAGGCCGTGGAACACTGGACCAGCTCTACACCCTTAGGGAGCTCCTGGAGGATGCGTGGGAGTTCACCCGACCAATCTACATGTGTTTTGTGGATTTGGAGAAGGCGTTCCACTGCGTTCCTCGGGGGGAGGGGGCCCCTTGATACGGCCATTAGGTCCCTGGATGTCCAGTGACAGAGCTTGGTCCACATTTCCAGCAGTAAGTCGGGCTCTTATCCAGTTAATTAGACTCCGCAAAGGCTGCCTTTTGTCACTGACTCTGTTCATAACTAATATGGACAGGAGCTCTAGACACAGCAAAGGTTTTGAGGGGATCCGTTTTGGTGGCTTAAAGAATGGATTTTTGCTTTTTGAAGATGATGTACTCCTGTTGGCTTTATCAGAACGTGATCTTCGGCTTTCACTGGAGTGGTTTGCAGCCCAGTGTGAAGCAGATGGGATGAGAATTTCAAGACCATGGTCTTGAATCAGAAAAGGGTGGAATGTCTTCTCCAGGTCAGGGATGAGGTCCTGTCTGAAGTGGAGGAGTTTGAGTATCTCAGGGTCTTGTTCACGAGTGAGGGAAAGATGGAGATCGATAGACGGATTGGAGCTGCATCTGCAGTGATGTGGGCGTTGTAACGATCTGTTATGGTGAAGAGAGAGCTGTGTCAGCTGATCTATGTTCCAGCCCCCATCTACGGTCACAAGCTTTGGGTAGTGACCGAAAGGAGATCACAGATACAAGCAGCCGAAATGAGCTTTCCTAGCAGCAGGTGCTGCTGCTGATAGAACCATCAGCTCTCTTTGGGCTGAAGCCATGGCATTTCACTGCAGAACAGGCCTCAGGGCTGTTTTTGAGATTTATACCAAGGTACAATTGACGTGGAAAATGAGGGCATTTTTAAGAATATGCACCACCTTCAGATGAAAAAACTTTCAAGTTATGAAGTTTCTTTTTCAAAAGTGTAAAAACATTGATATCCTTATGAAAGGAACATGTTTATTTGTTCTACAGTGGTTGTAGTTGCCTTCTCACATGTTCAATTTGAAATGTTTTTGGAGGCCTTCAATAAATTGTGTCAAAACTTCAGAAACTACTTTCTTATGGTACAGACCTAGTATAGCTTCTGAAAAGCACATTGATCAGAACCTTTGGAGTACTTTAGAAAATCAAAATAATTACAGTAATGTACTTAATGAAGAAAAATCAAGACAACTGGGCTCAAATGAAAATAGAAACTCATGCTCACTGAATTTATTTCCATATTTTTAACTGTAAAAAAGGGAAATCTGTGGTGAATAATAATAATAATAATAATAATAATAATAATAATAATAATAATAATAATAATGGAAAAAATTTTCATCACGAAAATAGATTTGACATTTGAAATGAAATGGCTTCATTTTAGATATTTGGTATGGTTAGGTTACTTTTTGATCTTAATGACAAGCAAACAGAATGTAGACAACGAAGTGTGTGTGTGGGGTGTGTGTGTGGGGGGGGGGGGGGCGGGGGGGGGGCTTAATTAGTTCCAAGAGAGGCTGTGAGATTAAGGGACAGCAAACTCATAATTAACAATTCACTCTCGGCCTTTTCAGATTTTTATAAGTAAAAAAATAAACAGCAGGAAACAATTAAACAGCTTGAGGCTGTCAGGTTGGTTTATTCTTTGGTTTTCTCTTTATTAGGCTCATGGGTACTTTAAATCAAAGCAGAAACCAGTTGGATGCCAGGTATTTCTGATGTTTTCCTAACAATAGGTGGTAGGGATGTACACAATTAACCAGTTAATTTCTGTTAATATTGTAACCGGGTAAAATAGTTTTGACCGGTTAACGTGTGGGTGTTGAACGTGCATGGGTGTAATATATTTTGTGACACTCAAAACCAAAGAACAAGAAGAGCTTGTCACATGATCAAATAAATTTACTCAAAAATGAAGCAGTTGTAGGAAAATGCACAGCATGGGGCATCTTAGACTTGGTAGTTAACAAAATGTGCTGAGCCTGGAAAAACAAGGAAATAAAGCCGAGCAGCAAAATGAAACAAGATCAGCAGCAGGTCAGTCTGCCATAACTCCTGCTTTGTGACAGTGTGGTGTCTGCCTTCTTTAGTTTGCTGGAGGGGGAGTTTACGGTTAATCCAGTAATTTAATGGCTTCAATAACCGGTTAAACAAATTTTGGAAAATGTGCATCCCTAATAGGTGGGATTTCCCTCAACAGGTCACCTGACAAAACCAACACCTTCACATGCGTAGTGCTGAATCTACAACTGTCTGGTCACTGATGTACAGAACCACAGCAAAAGTAACCTTTGGGGCATTTTTTGTGTTGTTTAAGCCAATTGTCTTATGATTCAGGCATTTTTAAAGTAGTGTATTTTAACCATAACAAATTCTGATAAGGTTTTGAGGACTAAGGACATGCTTAATCCCACTTCTTGTTAACTTTTGACTTTGAGTAAATGAGATTTCCAACACAACATCTACAGTTGCTTCCTTCAGGGATTTTATTATGATCCCATTGTTGTGAGTAGGAATAAGGAGATATTTCTTATATTTGCAGCAAGTACCGCAGCAGTTTCCTAATGTTAAGAACCTGCTCACACACTGGGCAATAAAACCCTTCTTTGTTGGCTGATTCAACCACATCTGCAGACAACACCTAAATGGTAAATGGCCTGCAGTATAGCACTTTCTTAGGGTTCTACAACCCCCCAAGGCACTTTGCAACACAATCAGTCATCCACACACACATTCACACGCTGATGGTGATAAGCTACAATGTGACCACAGCTGCCCTGGGGTACACTGACAGGGGTACACTGCCGTACACTGGCACCACCAGTCCCTCCGACAACCTCCAGCAGCCAAGGCGGGTTAAGTGTCTTGCCCAAGGACACAACAGCAGAATTCTCTGGCAGGAGCCAAGAACAAATCTACAATCTCTTAGGTGTGTTCTTGCTGTGTCTTTGTAAATCCATGCTTTCGTTCTTTTTTAAACACAGAAACAGTTTTGTTTACCTGTTTGTAGCTACGGTTTCGCCGACAGCTGCCGGCTTCTTCAGGCTGACGCTGATGGTGGCGCGTCACTTCCTTCTCCGTTTATCTGCGGGCAGCAGAGGACGTTGTCGCCCTCTACTGCCCGCTCTCCCCTCTCCGACGATGCAGTCCCATGCGTGGTCCAGCGTGTAAACTCCGTCGTCCCTGTTCATGGTCCCACATCCACGTCTCCTTATCTCTATTGCTTCCTTGATCCATCTTTTGGATTTACAAAGACACAGCAAGAACACACCTAAGATGTTCAAAGAGAAATACGGACAACAAGGAACGAAGGACTTCCGCCGTTTGGAACGATTACACCAGAAACGCGCACGTCTAAGAAACCACCTTCGCTTCTGTTTAAGATGCCGGGACGAAAACATCACACCCACAAGCCTACAGCTGAAAACATCGATCCGGACCCAGACAGCACAAAATATAATAGAAAGAGCACAGAGAGCACTGCTCAAGGAGAGGATAAGGAACGTCATAACCAAACAGAGGCGTGTGGAGGACGAACTGGAAAGAGGACACCTGGACTTGAAAAGGAATTACAAACTTGATAAACAAATGGAGGAACTAATTAAAGGACACATGATGGAAAAACAGGAACAAGAGTTCATAAAAGTAAAAGAAAGACACATAAAGAAGTTAAACAGACTCATAAACAAGAAAAAGAGGGGAGAAATACAAGGCAACTCCACACCAAACTCATGGGTATGTAACATTTCACAATACAAACTAACAGAAGCAGAAGAAAGCATATTAAAGAAAGGTTTAAACTTTGCAGTCACACCAAAAGAAATACCATATGATGAATTTATTGTAGCAACAGAACTAGCATGTCAACAGATCACAGATGAGGGAAAGAAAGCAGAACTCAGAAATAACGTAGTTGGGATATTAAAAAGCAGCCAAATTCAACACAGCAATATTACAAAAGAAGAACAATCAGCCATGACAGCTTTATCCAAAAATGAACAGATAATTATTCTACCGGCAGATAAAGGAAGAACCACAGTAGTTATGGACAGAGAAAAATATAAACAACAGATGAAACAGATGCTAGAAGACAAAAATACATATGAAATACTTAAAAAAGATCCAACAGAAAACATTAAGAAAAACATGAAAAAATTACTGAAGCCACTGCACAAAAAAGGCAAAATAACAGAAAAAATGTACAAACACTGGATTCCCACAGCAAACATAACACCAAGAATATATGGAACACCAAAAATACATAAACAAAACACCCCACTTAGACCAATAGTTGACAGCATAGGTACACCAGCATACAACATGGCAAAAGATATCAGCAGAATCATCAGCCCGTTATTAGGAAATACAGACCAACACTGCAAAAATAGTATAGAATTGGCAAAAGAACTAAAGGAAATTACAATAGAAGACAACGACATACTCATCTCACATGACGTCACATCTCTGTTCACAAAAACACCAACCCAAAAAACCATAGACATAGTAGTTAACAGAATCAGACAAGACAAAACCTTACATAAAAGGACAAACCTCACAGCAGATGACATAGCACAACTGATAGGACTGGTAGCTAACTCCACTTACTTCACATACGACAACACAATATACAAACAACTGGAAGGCTTCGCCATGGGTAACCCGTTATCAGCCACCCTGTGCGAGTTTTTCATGGAAGACCTGGAACAAAAAGCCATAGCCACCGCCCCCCCAAACTGCAAAATAAAACTATGGAAACGCTACGTAGACGACATACTGGAAATCATACCAAAAGGTCAAACAGAAACACTAACACAACACTTAAACAATATTGACGACACGGGCAACATAAAATTCACTTATGAGTTAGAAACAGAAGGCAGCATAGCATTTATGGACATGAAAATCACCAGGCAGACCGACGGGACCCTAAACATAAACACATACAGGAAACCAACACACACAGACCAATATCTATTATGGACATCAGAACACCCTACCATACACAAAATGTCAGTAATCAGAACATTATATCACCGAGCAAACATAATAACAGAAGAGAGAGACCGTAAACAAGAGGACAAACACATACAACACGCTTTAAAGACCTGCAGATACCCGACATGGGCAATAAACAAAGGAAAACAACAAACAAAAACAGAAAGCAAAGAACAACCCAAAAAAAGAACCAGAAACCCAGAAAGACAAGAACCAAAACCAGTGATAACCCTACCATACATCAGAGGCATAACGGAAAAAATAAGAGCAACAATGAAAAAACACAACATAAACACACCAACAAAGCCATACACAACAGTTAGAAACAGATTAGTACACCCAAAAGACAAAATATCAGCTGGACAAAAATGTGGAGTCATCTACGAAATCCCATGCAAAATATGCAATAAAACATACATAGGAGAAACCGGACGCCAACTCAATACACGGACAATAGAACACAGAAAGGAGTGCGAGAAAGAGGCAAATCGTAAACACACAAGAGCAGCAAAAGAAGAAGCAGAAAGCACAATAAAAAAGTCAGCCGTAACAGATCATTGCTTAAGAGAAAACCATATAATGGACTGGGACAGCACACGGATCATAACCACCGAACAACAAAAATACAAAAGATGGATCAAGGAAGCAATAGAGATAAGGAGACGTGGATGTGGGACCATGAACAGGGACGACGGAGTTTACACGCTGGACCACGCATGGGACTGCATCGTCGGAGAGGGGAGAGCGGGCAGTAGAGGGCGACAACGTCCTCTGCTGCCCGCAGATAAACGGAGAAGGAAGTGACGCGCCACCATCAGCGTCAGCCTGAAGAAGCCGGCAGCTGTCGACGAAACCGTAGCTACAAACAGGTAAACAAAACTGTTTCTGTGTTTAAAAAAGAACGAAAGCATAAATCTACAATCTTCTGATTACTGGACAACCCACTCTAGCTCCTGAGCTAATGTAGCCCTAAAAACCAACGAGATATTTCTTAGGGTACTGCTGGACAGCTAGCTCTGTTTCAGGGTATACTCTTTACATTCTGATGTCTGTACTTATTCAGGTTTGTATTTTATAACTATTTCAATATATTTAACTAATGAAGAACAATCATCAGGCATTACAGGGAGAAACTCTTGCAAAATGGACTTATTCTATTAAAAGGACTAAATAATAATGAAATAAAGTAAGTGTGAAATGTATTTAGGCTCCAGGTGGTGTTTAGAGAGGAGGTGCTCTTGGAAGCCAGAGAACCTTCAAGAGATTTTTGGAAATGGAGAGGGTTCTTGTCAAAAAACATTTTGCGCCATACATCCATTCTCTTCTGCTTATCTGAGGTTGAGTCACGGGAGCAGAAGCTTAAGCAGAGAGGCTCAGACTTCCCTCGCCCCAGCCACTTGAGCCCGCTCCTCCGGAGGAATCCCAAGGCATTCCCTGGCCAGCTGAGAAACATAGTCTTGTGTGTCCTGGGTCTTCCCTGGGTTCTCCTCCCGGTTGGACGTGCACGGGTAACCTCAGAGGCATCCAGGAGGCATCATAGCCAGATGTCCGAGCCAACTCAACTGACTCCTCTCTATGTGGAGGAGCAGCAGGTCTACTCTGAGCCCCTCCTGGTTGACCGAGTTTCTCAACCTATGTCTAAGGGAGGAACTCATTTCAGCCGCTTGTGTCCACAATCTCATTCTTTCAGTCATTACCCAAAGCTCGTCACGATATATGAGGGTTGGAACGTAGATTGGCCGATAAATTGTGAGACTCACCTTTCGGCTCAGCTCTCTCTTCACCACAACAGACCGGTACAACGACTGCATCACAGCATTTGCACCAATCCACCTATCCTGCTCCATCATTCCCTCACTCGTGAACAAGACCCAGAGACACTCAAACTCCTCTACTTGGGGCAGGACCTCATCCCTGACTTGGAGAAGGCAATCTGACTCAAGCCCATGGTCTCGGATTTAGAGGAGCTGATTCTCATCTCAGCTGCTTCACACTTGGCTCTGAAAGCCGGAGATCACATTCTGATGAAGCCAAAAGGGCCACACCATCTGTAAAAAGCAGATGCCTGATCCTCAGGCCACCAATAATTTTCATGGATTCATAAACAACAGCATTCTGAACTGAGGCCCCTTCTGCATAGACATATCAGTGCTCAAAATCATTCCCAAAAGGGAGAAGCCAAAGCTTATTTGATGTTAAATAGCTGGAGGCAGACAGGCATGAGAGAGCTGAATTAGATTTGAACTGTTGGATTTCCAATGGGGTTCAATAAGTAATGGAGTGACATGTGCCCCGTTTGGTTGATCAAACACCTGGAACCAGAGGCAGTTATAGTGCATTCACTATTTAAAACAGACTTTCTATATAAAATCTGCTTGCATCATGAACTTTCTGAACCATAGGAAAACACACTTTTGACCATGAGTGCCTCAGTCATGCACCAGGATAAATGCTCTGGTGCTATGGTACAGCATTGTTAATGCAACTTCAGGAAAACAATCAAACTAGTTAAAAATGTTATGTTTTACGACACATTTTAGATCCAACATGACAACTGAAAGACTGAAAAAAACTTACAAAATTTTGAAATTGGGATAAAAATTACGTTTTTATGTTAATGTATAAGGCCGGGGTATTCACTTCTGGTCCTGGAGGTATCCAGCATGTTTTAGTGGTTTCTCTGCTCTGACACACTTGATATAGTGGTCGAATCTCCTGTGCAGCAGCTCATCAGCCTGCTAATCACCTGCTGATTGAAATCAGGTGTGTTAAAACAGAGTTAACCTAAAATACCAGCCCTCCAAGCCTGGAATTACATACCCTGGCATAAAGCATTGGCGAGTACATTACCATAATATTCTCAGTTTGAAATTCGCTATTTCTGCATCTGCAAACATGTTCATGATGACAACGTTTACCTTACCTTATCTCTACTACTTTTCCTGACTTGGATTTGCACAGAATATACTATTTGTGTTGCACACACATCATTTAAGAGTAGATAAAGGTGGTCTGTGGCAAAAATACTCTACTGAGATCATATTATATAAAAATAAATACTATTTATAATAAAATTTAGATCTTTCTTTTGAATATCCGATTTTGTTCGTGTATGTCATGTTCTGCCCCTGCCTTCCTGACTGTCCCTCTCCTGCCTCATTAGTCCCTATTGGTTTCACCTGCCCCTTGTTAGCCTGCCCATGTGTTCCTCATTTTCCCTGTGTATTTATACCTCCCTCCTTGTTGCTGTCCTTTGTCAGATCATTGTTGTGTTTTCACCGTGTTACGTTTGCTCCTGCTGTACCATCCTACCTGCCATATTAATTAAACCATTTTTATTTTTTCATCCGTTGCCTGCTCTTCTGCCTCCGGAACCCCCCACCACACATGGTCCACCATCTCCATCCTTCCAAAACATGACAGTATAAAACTATAATGTAATAGTAAGTTCCTCTATGACCTTAACAAATTACCGTAGCCTGACATCTCATCCACATAAGCCAGTTGATTAATACTCTGGATGTTTGATTACATTTATTTCTACATTTAAAGTAAACTGGGAGAAAAAGAAGCACATTGTTGCTTTCCACTAGAATCTCAATTTTTCTATCCTAAAATATACGAGTCTGCAGTTTATCAAAGCTGTTTCAGTCACTTAGCATTATTCACTAATAATCCCAGCAACCGCAATCTGAGAATGTGAAGCTTTTTCAAATGCAAATACCATACCAATTTATTTCTATGGTGCTTTTAAAAACAGCATGGGAGCTGACCATAGCTCCTCCCAAATAACAGCTGTAACATCCAGAAATGGTCAGTTTTCACCTACAGATTGATCTACATGCCACCGGTCATCTGCAGACATAAATTCCATTCTCTAAGGTGAATTTCACATTCTACCTTCCAACAAGCCCAGAAGGTTCTGCAGCTCTGAACACATGATAACATATCGTCAACAAACTGTTCCCGTTTCAAGGCCTGAGTTTCCCTTAAATCTTCTACAGGATTCTTCATGCCTCTGAATAAAGTGAGTGTTTTCAGCTCATATGAGTTAATTAATCATAAAATGAAATGAACAATATGGTTAAATGAAATGTTTTGATTAATCTGTGCTTAAATTACGGTGGTTGAAATGAATATTATTAAGGTATGATCAGTAATTTTAGATTTAACAAGTGAATCATTATCTACACTCATACACAGTGTTCATAAGACATAAGTTAAAGTAACGTCACCGCACAAAGATATTTTCTTAGCCGCAAATCAGAGCATCCTGTATCTGAAAGAAGGCGTGATGTTCTGAGGGTTTGTTCGTTAACACCCCTTAACATGGCACGTCCCGATTGGCCAAGTAAATCACAATATGAGAATATTAAAACAGAATCACTGGGGAGTGATTCAGCTTTCTGTTAGTTTCAGCATTCAGTTTGTTGAGCTAACTCTGACTGGCCATCGGAGGGAAACTCTCTTGACAAGCTTTCGACAAGCTAAAAGCTACCTACAGCTGACACAGCAAAACGGTTCCTTCAGCTATTCAGAAACAGCTACTCTAGACGCAAACTAGTTCCAACCTGTGTGCCTGGGGACATCTCTGGACTGGAGCGTCGGTGCTGCAGTTAATCTACCAAACCTCGGTGCCCAGAGGTCATCCGACCGTCCTGACCTCCAGATCCTCGAAGAGGGTCTCCAAAGAAAGGGTGAGGTAGACACACATGATTGTGTCTGATGCTGTTTTGATAAGAACCAACTTCATAGTTTAATGCAAACCAAATTCTTTTTCACACCCAGAACATAGTCCTTCTAGATACAAGGTTCTGATAAACACACACCATTCTATCACCATACATCACATCCCATCCACTTAGATTCATCCATCACAGTCTTCTTAGTTAACTTGGCTTGTTTTTGATTTATTTAGAAAATAAATTTCTTACCTTTTATAAACCTGACTGTCTGAACTGATACGAAGTGTGTTTGATCCCTGAAAAAGCAAATAATCCTAGAATCTTCTGAATAAACATCCAAAGACCAAGCAGGTTTATATTCTATATTTATATAGAATATCACATCTTATTGGTCATAAGGAAAGGTAATATATTAAGCTTAAAAGCAACAATATTTAACCATCTACACAGCATAGCAAACAGACACATCAAAGACAGATAAAACAATCAGTTAAAGCAGAAATCAAAGCACACAGTTTAAAAAGTAAAAAAAAATAAAAATAAAACTTTAAGAAAAGTGTCACAATCTGCAATTAGCTGGGTTCCTTATATAGGAAACTTTTTTGGATGCAAGAATGATCTGTAATCAAAACGATCAATTTTTGCTTTTGACAACAGACACTAACCCCCAAATTCCACTACCTCCGCTCCGCTGCGCTCCGCTCCGACATGAACGCCGGAGCAAAATCGGTCGCGTTGTAGTCAATCAGAGCTATTCCACTACTGCGGCCGTACTCCGGCAGTGCGGCGCCGTGCGCCGCCCTCTGTTCCGGCGTCCGGCAAAAATAGAATCGATCCTATTTTCGCCGGACGCCGGAGCACCTCCGCAGTAAATGGACAGAAATCACAACGGCCCAACAGGAAAAGGAGCAAGCACAATTTCCGTATTTCACAATAAATCGATAATCAAAAGGCGTTTTTTGTTTCATATGCACAGATTTAACAACTTTTAATCACTATCAATGGCGGCTGAAGTTTAAATGCACAAAATTAAGCCATAAATACAGTTTCCACTATCAAAGTAGACACACTTTGTTGATCCAAATACTGCTGATCTCTCAACACAAATGATGGGCAGATTAAACAGCTCATTTCGATGCTTCTCCCACACAACGGGTGTTTGGATCTAACTTCCGCGTTTATTGCTCGGACTGTATCGCAAGATCTCGAAAATCTCGCGCATGCTTGTTTGCCCACCTCAGGTCTCCGCACCGGAGCGGAGCCGTTGTAGAGCGGGTACCAGTAAAAATTGAGTTTGGAAGCGAGCGGCTGCGGAAGGCGGGGGTGGACCGGAGCGGAGCGGAGCGGAGGTAGTGGAATTTGGGGGTTAGTCCCTCTAGTAGCAGTTGAGCAAATCATCATTTCTTATCACCCAGAGACAAATGGATTAATTTTCACTTAGTGCAATCAAGAACAAAGCTTTGATAAGCAGCATTTGTGATGTACATGCTTGCATATTGCAGCACAGAGAGCAGACGCATGCGTGAGTGTCCCGCTGTGTCTGCTGAAGGCCCATCATTACCCATTAATCAGAGTGTTAAAGCATTCACACAAAACCTGCATGTGTAGTTCTGGAAGACGATCTCACTTCTTTGGATTTCTACTCTGATTATTGCTGCTTATTTTTTGGATGTGTTATATGCATCCTCTTAATCCCTGAAGAAACACACCTTTTATGTTGTGCATTTGTTAGACAGAATGTTTTGCTACTCTGTACTTTCCTAAAGCTATAGGCCCAGTTAAGTTAAGGGTTTAGTAGAGTGGTGGGAGCAATAAGAAAGTGATGAGTTTCCACTGTTAGCCAGAAATAAAGCCAGAGGTATCTCAAAGGGGACTTCGTAATAGTACACAGGCCAATCAATACTTTAACTCTGTATGTGTCAAGAAAAAAGTTGGTGTCTTCTTGAACGTCACTTCTCAAAGAACATCATTGATTTTTTTCCCTCTTCTTTTACCCAGAGATGCTTGCAAAGTAAAAAGGAAACAAAGAAAGCAGTGTCAAAAGGTGAGGACCACAAAATATAACTTGAAGAATGCTATTCAACATAACAACCACAGTTTATGTGCAGCTGTTGGACAAAAGGTACAATTCTTTAACCTGTGTGCTGTAACAACACAACGTACTGAAAACTGGTTCGCTTCATTCAGTAACAAGACAGGAAATGGAAAAATATGTCTTCTTTCTCTCCAACGTAAGTTTGGATTAAATGGGCTCCACGACTTGATCGAGCATTGTCCACAAAATCTGTTGCTCAGAGGCAATTATCGGGTCACACAGAATCTCACAGCTGTGGACGTGACGAGCAATCGTCGCTGGGAGTCTGGCAGTTTTATTCCTTTGACAAATATAGCAACACTTATGCTGAGCATGACCCACTTTTGCTCTCAACTTTCTTCAGGCAGAGGTAAACACTCTTGCTCAACTGAAAGGAGCTGTGTGTTTGTAGCATCATGCAACAGTGTGATTGGAATGACAACTCACTCCTGTATCATTCAGATCAGACCTTTTAGGCTTCTGACAATTATATGGTCACAGTTCTGAGGTGAACGCCTGGGAGGAGGGAAATGCACACGTGTCTTATAGTGATTGAACGTGCTACTGCTAGTTTACCTGTTTAGTTATGGATTCACTAGGATAAATACAATAAAGTTTATCTCTCACCAAATAAAATATTTACTAAGAAATCACAATGTAACCGTAGACACATTACTTGGTATATATGTTGTGTGTGTGTGTGTGTGTGTGTGTGTGTGTGTGTGTGTGTGTGTGTGTGTGTGTGTGTGTGTGTGTGTGTGTGTGTGTGTTCTGTCTTCTCAATTCCCAGTGAGTCGTGGAGGATGGCTGCTTATACTGAGCCAGGATCCTCTGGAGGTTTCTTCCTGTTAAAAGGGAGTTTTCCTCTCCACTGTCGCTAAATGCTTGCTTAGTATGAGAATTGCTGTAAAGTCACTGACACTAGTCAGTGACTTGATGCAATTTGCTGGGTTCCTTATATAGGAAACTTTTTTTCTGAATGGCTTAATGAACTGACCTGTATTGGAATGTTTTATCATGTGAAGTGCCTTGAGACAACTCTTGTTGTGATTTGGCGCTATAAATAAACTTGAATTGAATTGAATTTATTCATATACCATCTTCATACTTCCATTTCAAAATAAATCTTACGTTACTTTGGTTTTTATAGACCTAGTAAATATGAATTAATCCAACTTGTTTAATTACAAAATTACTAACTTTTATTTCTGCTTTCCTAATGACAAACTCCAATTCATTTCTTGTCAATGAACAAATCCAAACAAAGTGTCTGTGACTTGTCCCTGGACCTCCTTTTTAAGTTTCTGCAGTAGGAACCAAAGCCAGACTTTACAAAACATAAAGCATTAAACCTAAAAGGAATCCATCAAAAATGCATTAAAGTGCTGCTACATAAATCCTACAATATGCTATGATTTATAGTAAATAAACCATAATCTGTGTTGCTAGTGCTTTATAACTATGGCCTTAAAAGCAAATTTGGGTATTTGGTCTAGACTGCTTTCAGCATTTCTTTTATCTCTGGTATCAAAACTTTATGACTGTATGATGGTGTGCAAAGCTTAAAAAAATCCAGTAATTTGAAATGTAAAATTATTAAAGAAAATAAACCTGTTGTGATTATTAGACTCTGAGAACACTTTAGTAAAATTTTGCTGCACACTAATTGTATTCCATGGATCAAAATTATAGGAAAAGGGAAAAAGTGCCATACAGTTCAGACATTTGCTTTTCGCTAACCCAAATTAAAGCAGTGAGGGAACAATGTGCTAAAATAGCACCCAGCAGATATGCATCGCAGCACTGTGCAACATATGGACTCCACACCTCTCCTAAATTAGAGTTCACACTCTGTAGAGACTGCCGAGGTGGGAGTGGAGAGGAACCACCGACAAGTGAGATGATAAACTCTGTGAGCTCTTCTTTAAAATAAATGAGTTAGTCTTGTTTTTTAAAGTTGCGGCACATTTTTGGACCAAAGGATATAAAATTGTTAGATCAAATCAAATCAAATATACTTTATTAATCCCAGAGGGAAATTAGAGTTTCAGTACACACAAATCAGAGATCAGACATACATGGGCAACACACATGACTAGAATTGGTGACTGTGGTCATTTGCAACCAGTGTTGGGCAAGTTACTTCAAAACTGTAATGCATTATTTATTACATGTTACCATCATTTTAAAGTAATTCATTACATTACAATATTACTGATTTTAAAATGTAAGACATTACACTACTTTTGCATTACTTTAAGTTACTTTTACCGATACAACTTCAGTATGAATCTGGTAATCTGACGCTCAGTGAGCTCATGACATATATGTGGAAAGTGATGTGGTGTCTGAGCTAGGATTGCTGTTAAAAACAGTCAGATATAATAACAGTGCCTTAAAATGACTGTTTATTAAATGAAAGCAACAACAATCTGTACTCTCAGCACGCTGCCATCTTATATTAACTGATCAGGGAGTGAGGTGGTGGGGGCTCCAAGCCTATATTTGCCTTGGTCCCCAAATGCCTTGATACGGCCCTGGATGTGGGACTGACTTCTGGGGTGATCTGATTCTATCACTTGTATAAATATTAAATGCGTATATATTATTGCTTTTCACTGGTAAAAATGTGTATTGGGGATAAATCTACCTACTTTTTTTCCTTGTCAAGCACTTTGTTTTGTTTTCTTGATTTTATTTGAATTATATCCTGCCCTTTCTCTCTCTAACCTTCCTGCATGCTGCATGTTTTCTCCGTCTTCCAGAAAAAAAATGTTTCCTAGACTTCCTACTTTCTAACGATCAGCCAAAGGGATCTTCACATGCAGTAATGAGTTGAAATCACCTGGGCACAGATTATGAATTCAGCTGAGGCAAAGCACGTCAGAAAAGCACAAAATACCAGAGAATATGCGCTGATATGAACGATCGCAAGTGAATTATTTTGTTTTAGTGGAGCGATTTTGTGAATGTTGCAGCGGCCGTGTGTCACGATGCGGTGGTGTGGACCCAAAATGCAGTACCCAGGATGACACGGAGGCAGGGATGAAGATTTTAAATAAAAAGTCTTTATTTTGTGGGTGAGCCAAAAACCAAGGTAATCCAAACTGGGAGTCAAAATCCAAAAAGCCAAAAATCCCAAAGGTCAAAGAGCAGATTATTATCTGGGAATCAAGAAACTCTGGTTAAACACAGAGGGACTAAACTGACAGAATCAACAAACATTAATGGACCGACAAGAACACAGAGACAGACAGGGCTTAAATACACTGGGAGGAGCAATCAGGGAAAATGGCAGCAGGTGTGTGAAGTGAGAGCTGGAGGGAAGACAGGTGAACCTAATAATCAAAATGGGAAACAGAAACAGAGGGCCAAATAACCCTAAGAAACTAAGACACCAAAACTAAACCTAAAGGCTGCAGGAAGGACTAACACACACACACACACCAATGTACTTATATATAAACAGGAAAGGGGAATGGACACACACACACACACACACACACACACACACACACACACACACACACACACACACACACACACACACACACACACACACACACACACACACACACACACACACACACACACACACACACACACACACACACACACACACACACACACACACACACACACACACGTTGAGCTGGGGACAAAGAAGCTGGGGACTACAAGGACACAGAATGTAAATGAGACCTGGAGGACCTGGGGATGAATGAGATGACACAAGACCTGGGAGGAATAGACTTAAAGGACTACAAACATAAGACACTAAACTGACACGCAGAAAAGGACACATGAGGGCGCCAAAGAGCTACAACATAAGACACATAACAGGGATGCAGACAAGGACACATGAGGGCACTAAGAGAGCACAAGGGGAGAACCTGGAGTGGAGCACAAGAGGAGCTGGGGAACAAAGGGACACAAGAGGGAATCTAGAGAGGGATGGAGGACACCAGGAGGTACATAAAGGAGGGGGCAGATGCAGACCATGACAGTACCCCCCCCCCCCCCCCCCTCTAAGGGCGGATACCAGACGACCACAAGACAGACAAACACCACAAGCAAAAGACAAGGCAAAAACAAGACACGAAACAACCAGAGGGAGGGAGAGGAGGGAGCAAACAAAACACAACCCAAAAAGGGGCAGGCGAGGAGGGAACAGGAGACCCTGGGAGGCCGGCGACGGGGAAACCGGAGGCGGGACGAGGGAAGCCTAGGGGGCCGGCGACAGGGAATCAGGAGGCGGGACGAGGGAAGCCTAGGGGGCCGGCGACGGGGAATCAGGAGGCGGGACCAAAGATGCCCAGGGGGCCAGTGACGGGGAACAGGGGTCTTAGAGGAGGATGACGAGGAAGGAACTCCGGAGCCCGGGGAGACTGGAAGGCTTGAAACTGAGAGACTTGTGGAGACTGGAAGGCCAGAGACGGGGGAACTTGCGGTGACTGGAAGGCCAGAGACGGGGGAACTTGCGGTGACTGGAAGGCCAGAGACGGGGGAACTTGCGGTGACTGGAAGGCCAGAGACGGGGGAACTTGCGGTGACTGGAAGGCCAGAGACGGGGGAACTTGCGGTGACTGGAAGGCCAGAGACGGGGGAACTTGCGGTGACTGGAAGGCCAGAGACGGGGGAACTTGCGGTGACTGGAAGGCCAGAGACGGGGGAACTTGCGGTGACTGGAAGGCCAGAGACGGGGGAACTTGCGGTGACTGGAAGGCCAGAGACGGGGGAACTTGCGGTGACTGGAAGGCCAGAGACGGGGGAACTTGCGGTGACTGGAAGGCCAGAGACGGGGGAACTTGCGGTGACTGGAAGGCCAGAGACTGGGGAACTTGCGGTGACTGGAAGGCCAGAGACTGGGGAACTTGCGGTGACTGGAAGGCCAGAGACTGGGGAACTTGTGGTGACTGGAACTCTTGAGGCTTCTGGGAACGGAGCGACGTCGGCTTCAGAGCCGGGCGCGTCTGCTTCAGAGCCGGGCGCGTCTGCTTCAGAGCCAGAGGGGGCGACGTCTGCTTCGGGGCCCGGGGACGTGGGAGCGCCGTCTGCTTCAGAGCCGGAGGGAGCGACGTCTGCTTCGGGGCCCGGGGACGTGGGAGCGTCTGCTTCGGGGCCCGAGCCGGGGACGTGGGAGCGTCTGCTTCGGGGCCCGAGCCGGGGACGTGGGAGCGTCTGCTTCGGGGCCCGAGCCGGGGACGTGGGAGCGTCTGCTTCGGGGCCCGAGCCGGGGACGTGGGAGCGTCTGCTTCGGGGCCCGAGCCGGGTACGTCTGCTTCGGGGCCCGAGCCGGGTACGTCTGCTTCGGGGCCCGAGCCGGGTACGTCTGCTTCGGGGCCCGAGCCGGGTACGTCTGCTTCGGGGCCCGAGCCGGGTACGTCTGCTTCGGGGCTCGAGCCGGGTACGTCTGCTTCGGGGCTCGAGCCGGGTACGTCTGCTTCGGGGCTCGAGCCGGGTACGTCTGCTTCGGGGCTCGAGCCGGGTACGTCTGCTTCGGGGCTCGAGCCGGGTACGTCTGCTTCGGGGCTCGAGCCGGGTACGTCTGCTTCGGGGCTCGAGCCGGGTGGCGTCCGCTTCTGTACCACCGCTGAGGCGAGGTGCAATGCGTCCACCTGGACCACCGCTGAGGCGAGGTGCGATGCGTCCACATGGACCACCGCTGAGGCGAGGTGCGATGCGTCCACATGGACCACCGCTGAGGCGAGGTGCGATGCGTCCACCTGGACCACCGCTGAGGCGAGGTGCGATGCGTCCACCTGGACCACCGCTGAGGCGAGGTGCGATGCGTCCACCTGGACCACCGCTGAGGCGAGGTGCGATGCGTCCACCTGGACCACCGCTGAGGCGAGGTGCGATGCGTCCCCTTGGACCACCGCTGAGGCGAGGTGCGATGCGTCCCCTTGGACCACCGCTGAGGCGAGGTGCGATGCGTCCCCTTGGACCACCGCTGAGGCGAGGTGAGACTCAGACGCAGGTCTCCGAGTAGGGGCCTCTGAGATAGGCAGCACCACTCTGGCCTCAGGAGAGTGCTGGTGATGGCGTTGTCGTCTACGATGAGCACGACTCCTAGGAGGTGCGGGGGTGACCTCAACAGGTGCGGAGGAAGTGATACAGCCCACCGGAGATGAAGTGGTGGCGCTGTCAGAACCTGGTGAGGGTGTGGTGGTGTACTCCATCTGAGAAACTGAGGTGGCATCAGCGACTGGTGGAGGAGGATCTCGGCCAAAAGTGCGGAGGAGCAATGCAGCAAAGTCCCAAAAAGACGCAGCCTTAAGATCCTCTATGTCGAAACGGTCAGCAACCCACCGCATGGCTTTACCCCTCAACCAGAGCACCATATACGACACCTTGTTGAACTCTGAAGATTCCAAGTCCAAACAACGGGCACAGTCCCGAATGAAACCCATACAAAGGTCTGGATCACCGTCATAATAGAACATCTCCTGTGTACCTGGAGTTCCTGCTGGGTCCTGTTCTGGTCGGTCCATTCTGTCACGATGCGGTGGTGTGGACCCAAAATGCAGTACCCAGGATGACACAGAGGCAGGGATGAAGATTTTAAATAAAAAGTCTTTATTTTGTGGGTGAGCCAAAAACCAAGGTAATCCAAACTGGGAGTCAAAATCCAAAAAGCCAAAAATCCCAAAGGTCAAAGAGCAGATTATTATCTGGGAATCAAGAAACTCTGGTTAAACACAGAGGGACTAAACTGACAGAATCAACAAACATTAATGGACCGACAAGAACACAGAGACAGACAGGGCTTAAATACACTGGGAGGAGCAATCAGGGAAAATGGCAGCAGGTGTGTGAAGTGAGAGCTGGAGGGAAGACAGGTGAACCTAATAATCAAAATGGGAAACAGAAACAGAGGGCCAAATAACCCTAAGAAACTAAGACACCAAAACTAAACCTAAAGGCTGCAGGAAGGACTAACACACACACACACACACACACACACACACACACACACACCAATGTACTTATATATAAACAGGAAAGGGGAATGGACAAGCACACACACACACACACACACACACACACACACACACACACAGACACACACACACACACACACACACACACACACACACACACACACACACACACACACACACACTGAGCAGGAGACTGAATCTCACACACACGTTGAGCTGGGGACAAAGAAGCTGGGGACTACAAGGACACAGAATGTAAATGAGACCTGGAGGACCTGGGGATGAATGAGATGACACAAGACCTGGGAGGAATAGACTTAAAGGACTACAAACATAAGACACTAAACTGACACGCAGAAAAGGACACATGAGGGCGCCAAAGAGCTACAACATAAGACACATAACAGGGATGCAGACAAGGACACATGAGGGCACTAAGAGAGCACAAGGGGAGAACCTGGAGTGGAGCACAAGAGGAGCTGGGGAACAAAGGGACACAAGAGGGAATCTAGAGAGGGATGGAGGACACCAGGAGGTACATAAAGGAGGGGGCAGATGCAGACCATGACACCGTGTGCGATGCAGTGGAGCCGTTACCACTGCGTCCTCTCTGCCCGCAAAGCTGAGTCCATAAATGACGTAATATATGCAGATACTGGATCTTTCTTCGGGTTTCCCGCAATTTGAATTTTTAAGGAACACATCTTGATTCTGGGTTTAAAAATGCATTGTAATTACCGCATTACTGACAATTGTACTGCGTAAATATTACCATTTTCTTTCCCTGTAATGCCTTACATTACCACATTACAGCAAAAAGCAATGCATTACAGTAATGAATTCCTTTTGTACCGCATTACTCCCAACACTGTTTGCAACCCTAAGTCATGCTACCTTAATAGAGATAAGAGGGTTACATGAGGATTGGTTCAGGTGGAGGGAAAAAAAGGCACTTGAGAGTTACCCTCCACCAGGAGGGCAGCTTTGCTCTGCAATAAAAACACCTCAAACATATATACAACAGACTTCAGACAACACAACATAAGTGTCTACTAGGTGGGGTGGTGGGTTGGAACTATCCCCACTTCAGTTCCTGCAGCCACGATAAGCAGCGCATGTCACCTCAGTGTGGATGGGGGAGGAGCATTGAGGGTTGGAGGGTTGCAGTGACCCTGGAACGTTTCAGCAGCCTTCCCGCAGTCCCGTCCAGTCTGGGATAGGAGGCAGAGTTGAATTGCCATAGCGCTGGCACATACCACATATCTTCTGAGGGGGGAGTTTTCGTCGTAGCCTTGCAGGCTCAAGGGCGCCAGATTCCGACTGGAAATTGTTTTGGGGCCAGACAGAGATAATTTTCTCTCTGTCTTACAGTTTGTTGGTCCTCAACCTCTCAAAATCCTAATAATGGACATTAATCTATCCCAATCCGTGCTGATTCGTCCACTCTGTCCTTGATGGCATCCATCTTCTGTGCCAATGAATGAATCTCGGCCAAAGTTCCAGCTTACGATTCATCTCGACAATTATGTGAGTCTGTGAATTCACAGCGCGGTGCAATCCATCTCTGAGCTCCGGGATCAGAGTCCTCCACAGACAGCTGAGATAGACAAATAAAGTTCCACTGTTTCCAGGAGTCAATGATGTGCCCAGCTGGGTCTGTCCCGGAGGGGCATCCGGGAGCCCCTTCTCCTGTTCTCATCGTTGAAAAAATGTTATCAACCGCGTTGAGTGACCAACTGACGAGATCCATTTTAGTGAATTTCAGTTTCCAGTTTCCAGAAAAAATGCAGAAGCAGCCGTGCACCCAGCACACACAGACAGACAAAGGCCTTGAGGATAAGATATGGAGGAGAGGAGAAGAAACACGTATGCACCCTCCAAGAGCCAGAAGAAGAAAGAGTCTGAAGGAAGAAGACATGTGAGTTCTACAGATCACACTCCAATCAAAACGTGGCTTCTGCTGATTTTTAATTATAGCCAGATCCAACTAATCAGTTGTCGAGTGTCTGAGAAAGAAAAACTGTTCTTTATTTTAAACTCTGTGCCAACTGAGAATCTGTTCCAACAAAGTGGCAAAGAAAATACAAAATAACAATAAAATGTGTTGCAGTTTGGAACAATTTCATTTGTTTTAAGCACACAATTATTCTGTTGTGTAACATTGTAAAATCCAATTAAATGTGACATCATTGTAGTAACTAATGTGACGTTCAACACATCAGACTACCACTTGTGATTGTCAGTTTTAATATACTTTATATTTCCTCAGTTAACTGATGGAATTCACAGATTGAATAAGTTGAAACTAGAGATTGGATGTTTGTTTATTAAAGAAAATAATGAAACCAAAGTCATTTAGTGTCTATTTACATGATATTTTCCTGAATTTCCATAGGTTTACCGTGTGTCTTACTGGATCAGCTACTCCGAATAATCACAAGGCATTCCCTGGCCAGCCTTTAGGTCTCCTACCAGTTGGACTTGCCTGGAAAACCTCACCAGGGAGGTGTCCAGGAGGCATCCAAACCAGATGCCCGTGCCACCTCAACTAGCGCCAATGTGAAGGAGCAGCGGGTCTTCTCCAAGCCCCTCCCAGATGACAGGGCTTCTCACCTTATCTCTAAGGGAGAGCCCAGACACCCTGCAGAGAAGACTCATTTCAAATGCTTGTATCAAAAATCTTGTTTATTCAGTCATTAAAGTTCATGACCATAGATGAGGGTAGGAACGTAGATCGACCGGTAAATTGAGAGCTTCGCCTTCCGGCTCAGCTCTCTCTTCACTACGACAGATCGGTACAACGCCCGCATCACTGCAGATGCAGCACCAATCCGCCTATCGATCTTGCACTCCATCTTTCCCTCATTTGTGAACACCTGAGATACTTAAACTCCTCCCCTTGCGGCAGGACCTCATCCCTGACCCGGGAAGGCATTCTACCTAGGGATGGGTATCACATTCCGTACTTTAAGGCACCAACCGAATTCCGTGGTACCAACCAAGGACCGATTCACGTGATTTGAAACGGTGCCTTGTTTCAGTACCTTTTGCCACTTACACACTATCGTTCGGTACCTGATTTCCCAAGATAGACAGCAGCGCTTGTGCAAGATCATTATGTTGTCGGTTGCTGCAGGCGAGATGTAAACAGAGAAAAACGCTTGGTAGAAATAATGCGCTCTAAAGTTTGCGTCTATTTCACTTATTGCGATGGGTGACTGGGTGATGATGACAACATTGACAATAAGTGAGTTATCGTCTTACTTTTGAGCTTCCTCTTTTAAAAAAGCAGTTAAGTTGGAAGACTCAAATTTAAAAGAGAATATTATTCCAGGTTGAACACCCTTTCCCAGTGATGGGTTTTTGTCTCATGGTGGTTCTTCTAAAAGTAACCTCACAGTCTCCCACTGGCTTATTTGGTCTTCAGACTCCATGTTCCAATTGCTGTTTTTCTTCATTTTATGCACAGTTCTGCAATATGCAGTTTTCCCCCCAAATACACTAAGCCTAAAAACCTTGTAACTGATTACAACAAAAAACCAACATGACGTTTCCTAGATTGTTGCTAATTATTTCTAGCTGAGATATGCACAAAAGTGTAATTGGCACGAATTAGGTGTAATTCAAACTGAAAGTTTTGTAATTGTTCAGCATTTCTGTTTCCAGCAAGTTGCTGTCAATAGCCGCAACTATTACAATGTGAGCTTTAATATAAAACATTAGTACTGCCTGACAGAAGCCTGATATGAGATAGCACTTCAAAGGGTTTAAAAATATGGAGAAAAACGTAATAAACTCAAAGGCAGCCAGCAATGATTGGTATGTTAACTATTCACATGTGTTTATATGTTGTCATCATAAGGAAAGGTTGTTGTAAAATTATAAATTTTTCTTGAAAATGTCTCAAATCAACTGGCATTGTGAACTGAGGTAGTTTGGATGAGGTCTGTTCAGTTTTATTAAATCCTTCGTAATCCGTAAGCATCTCACTTTAAACCATTGTCATCCAAAACTGCAAAAACAAATTACCCACATCATGTTAAATGAAAGCAAACACACAGATAATACAGCAATTACAGACCAAGTGGTGAAGTGCTTTTTGGTAGAATGGCACACTTTCACATTATTTCAACAAAAGGGTTTTCATAATCCTTAGAGACCTTTGTTACAGTGGAAGATTAATGAATGATTCAGGTTAATAATTCCGAAGGACTGGGGGGGACCCTCTGTAGCTAAATGACCTCACCTACAAAGATGAGGACAGACTGATTTATTTATAATAAAACCATCTCCATCATTTTTATTCATTCCATTTGTCCAGTGGTGTGTCCAGGCCTTTTAAAATTGTGAGGCACTGGTTCTTCTTCTGTTAGCAAGCCACTTTGTGATGCATTACTGTCAACTGGCATAGAGTGGGACTGGGAATAGAAATTATAATACTGTTACAGAAATGTTCTGTTGGTCGGTGCTAGAGATCAATGTTAAAAGTACATGCTGCCACCTGTTGTTATGGGGTTTATAATCCCAAGTCTTTTGTGGAAAATGTAAAATCAATTTAAATGGAGCTCACCTGGACTGGCCAATCAGATTCCAAGGGTGGCATGTGCTACCCTAGGCCATTCCCTGGACACACAGTGTCAAAAATCTGTGCAAATTCTAGGATACAGTTAACTTTATAAAAAGGTCCAAAAATATACTTTCCATGTTTTTGTGACTCCTTCTTTCTTATTTAATTTCTGTAATGTGGTAACAATCACTTGACCACCCTGAAAGGTTTCTGCAAGAATTATATTTACGTAACTAAGCAAATAAAAGAAGTGAGTAACATATTGTAACAATGTCAGGGGGGCCCTCCTGAAAGCTTTCCCTGTCATCTAGCTGGCCAATAGTACTTTAAGAGGTGGCAGCTCACACTGTGAGACAGGAAGTCAAGACTCCTCAAAAATACAAGAGCACCAGATTACAGGAATTCCTTTTAAATATGTTTAAGTTAGAGAAAAATTGAACATGGTAAAAAGTAGTTTGTTTTTAGCCATGAAGAAAATAAATCATCAGTTCATGAAGCAGCTTTTAGCTGACGGAAGCTCAGTTATTTTTAAAATCAGTTACTCTGTTCTGTTGATGATAATTGTTAAGGAATGTGTCCACTGCAGTTATTATAGTAATTACATTTACTCTGTCTGACTAAATGAAAGAATGTTTAGTGTTTTACAAACAGGCTGAAATGTGTTTTGAATAATCTTCATATTGGTTTTCATTATTATATCAAACTGATTAAGTCATGAACTCATAATGAATGCTTTCAGTAATTTACCACTATGAGTAAAGCATGTTGATCCAACCAACCTGCTGTTGGGAAACAAAGATGGCTTCCAGCCCTGTAATAATACTTTCCAGCTTTGTGAGCTTTTACATGTGCTAATTGATTATTGAATTCAGGTCTTGCATTCCTCTCTGTTCTATTTTTGACATAAACTGGGGAGCTTCTTGAGATCTCAAGTATTTTTCACAATTAGTTTGAAGTTCGTTCCAAGCTGCTAGCTGCTTGTGAAGCAGCACTCAGTAAGTGGAAATATGAGAAATGTGAGTTTTTTTATGTGCTAAAATGGAAATGCACCTCTGACTGTTGTATGCATGTACTCCATAACTGTGCAGTTATGGAGTACAGTTTATCCACAAGTTTGTAAAAAAATAATTAAAGTCACGTTGTACAAAAACATCAGTTTGATTGGTTAAAAAAAACTGGATTAGTAAAGTTTCATTAGTCAAAACTTTAGTTGGAACCACTAAAGTTCTAAGCACCCAACAGTGTTGAACCCAAGGAGGAATCTCTGACTGCCAAAGTGAAGCCAACACAGAAGTGACAAAAATCCAGTTTCCCCCCTCATCCGCTAGGGGCTGACTCCAGAAAGGAGCCCATTCCCACTGGCTCCATGTCAAAAATGCCAACTTCACAGCAGAAGTGAACATATTTACAGCCTGGTTCAAGCAAACACTTTAGGTTTGATAGGTCATATTTACAATTATGACAACTCTGAGGGGATGCATTTTTGTATCAATCCATCCATGTTCTATACCTGCTTGTCCTTGTAGGGCCAGGGGGGCTGGTGCTCAACTCCATTAGTCTTAAGGCAAACATGCAGGGTAACTCATCCGTTTAGATGTAAATTAAGCTTGAAATTATGACTGACAGGTAGCAGATGAGCTACCAGCTCTAGACTAGTGGCTTGCTAGAAGGCCTCTGCCTCACGTTAACCCTCTCAGGCTCAAAATAAGTTTTGATAAAAGGAAGAACAACTAAGTCCTTCAGGGGTACTTCTGAGTTAAAAAATGCTCATGAAATACGTATGTTGAGTAACCAGGTAGGTAGGTTTTAACATTGCAAATCTGCAACGCCTGCCTCCAGAGGGTTAAAAGTGTTGCAGCCTAGAAGGCAGGGTGTAGCAGAGTCGCCCAACCTGCCCCATCCTCACAGCCCTGCTCTCAGCACCCTTTGTGTATTTTCCAGAAGTGACGAGATGCTTGACAAGGCCAAGGTGGTGGTGGTCCGGAATGCTCACTGGCCTTCAGCTCAGCTCTTCAGAAACCTATGGGTGATGGAGCAGAGGGTTTGTCCATTACTTATACAGTCCATGATTAAATATGTCATATTCACTGTTACTGGCAGTGATATAATCAATTTATTTATTTATTTTTTAGAATTGTATCATGCAGATTTTTGCTTCCCTATTTTAAATCATATTCAGATGCCCATTAACCCAATTTTTTGTCTGATGGCTGCTAGGGAAAGTCTTTGTAACTCTAAACAGGACAAAGCACATAGTGAAACTGGATGAATGATCCTTATTTGTCAGTATACCAGTTAGCAATAAAACCAACAATTTGATGTACAATTTTATCACTTTGCCTTTCTATTAATGGTTTGGTGATGGGTTTTTTGTAAAATTGAGGGGAAAAAAGAAAATTGTACTTTTAAAAAAATTTAAATATTTTACCATTGTGTAAAAGCATTGAAAAAGAATAAATGGTGACCCCAAAACAGATTTTGATGAACAAATACAGTTGTAAGCATCCAGAAGAACGGAGTGTTTACCTTGAAATCTTTTCTTTGTTTGATTGCTGTAACTGAAATGCAATTATTGGGGAAAAATTTTCTCCTGCAAATCAAAGGAACACAACCATGTTATTCTCTTTACTTTTAGAAAGATATATTATGATTAACATCTATAAAACCCCATGCACTAAAGCAAATCAAAACCTTTTATAATGTTGAATTTCCTCCTTTTATCTCCAGTATGTTTGCTTTACGGGACACAAAAGATGTTCCTGGCTGCTTCTCTGTTCTTTGGGCCATACCAGTAAAAATGGAGGATGGTCGACATTTTTATAGCTAATGCTCACGACTTTCTCATGGCTGCCAGTCATGCACTTTTTCCTTCTTTTCCCTTTTCCTTGTTTGTCTGTTTGTGAAAGTGTATTTGAGAAAACAGTTACTTATACATTAGTAGAATTATGATTTTACCCACAACCTATGTTAAATGTTACTTGTAGCCTTGACACTCGGTGGAAACAAGTTGTTTAAGTTGTTTAAGTTGTTTAAGTGCTTAGCAGATGCTTTTACCCAAAGCGACTTACAATTCTTTTTATAACCTATAGGGCATGTTGTGAACAAGAACTAAGGCAGTTCTATATAGGACATTGTTCTTTGCTTGTTGTTAGACCAATTAGCTGGAAATTTTTTGAGTTTTAAAGTCATGCATCTGGTTTTGACAGAGAAATCACAACGACTCACAACTCACCTCAACAGTAAACTGAACTGGTCCCACAACACAGATGCTCCGCATAAGAACAGCCAAAGTGGTCTTCACCCCCTGAGGAGACTGAGGTCCTTCAAAGTTAATTCCCAGCTGCTAAAATTCTTCTATCACTTTGTTGTTGGCTTTGTTATGCACTCTGCTGTGGTCTGTTGGGGTGCAGGCAGCTCTGACCGAGACAGAAAGAGACAAAAAAGCTAGTTAAGAAAGCTAGCTTGGTTCTGGGCTGCCAACTAGATTCAGTTGAGGAGCTGTGTCAAAGGAGGATGCTGGGGAAGATGAGCTCCATCTTGGAAAACTCATCCCACCTACTGCATTCCACTGTGGAGACCATGGACAGCTCCTTCACTGTTGAAGTGTTCAAGGTTGAGTGAAGGCTGGCACGTTTGGCTGCCGCTGCTCACCGGTAAACTTTGATTTTCTATGTTGGACTGGCACAATCAGATTGTTGACTGGACTGTGGATATCAATATCAATCCTAACCTCCATTATGTGGACCAACGCTATTCACGTGTGGGCTACACTCGTGAATTCTATCATTCATCTTCCACTGGACCTGCTGCTGGTCTCCTCCAGTACACTGCCGCTAAGCTCCTCAGGATTTGCCACAGCCCTGGATCTCCACCGGCTTCACTGCACCTCGACCCGGACACCTCTCATCTTCTCCGTTGGAGATACGTCCACCGCGGCTCACGCAGGAACTTCCACTACCACAACTCCACTTCAATCAATTCCTTCTGGTTCACCACTCGCAGTCATCCTTGCAGAAATTCATACCGCCGGACAGCTGCTCACTTCTCGTTAGCCAGCCTTGCCAGGACAGCTAACGCTCATGGATGTGACAGCACTACCGTCAACTTCGGCCTTCTCAACATCTGCTCTCTCACTGGAAAAGGTCATGTCATTCACAATCTCATCAAGGACCATGGAATCGACTTCATGTGCCTCAGCGAAACTTGGCAACAGCCAGCTGATTTCTCCCAACTCAATGACGCAACTCCTCCCGGGTTTGTTTACTTCACCAAACCACGTGGTTCTCGTGGAGGAGGTCTCGTGATAATCTATCGCGAGAATTGGAAAGTTTTGCCAGTGTCTGTCTATGATTTTAATTCCTTTGAGTATTTGGTTTTTAAACTTAATGGACCTACCTCTACTATCATTGGATTAGTCTACTGCCCCCTAAACCTCACAAAGACTTTTTGTCAGAAGTCTCAGTACTGTTCACTCATTTATCTATACTCTCATCTAATGTAATAGTGCTTGGAGATTTTAACATACACATAGACAACAGCGATCTTCTCTTCACCAAAGACTTCTCATCCTGCCTGGAACGCCTTGGATTTAATCATCACATCAACTTTCCAATTCACTCCAAAGGGCACGGCCTGGATCTGCTGTGCTGCTCTGGTCTCACCCCTCTTAATTGTGCAGCTGATGATCTCCACATCACTGATCATTATTTTATTTCTTTCAATATATGTAACCTAGCTTTCTTTTACCAAACCAACCAGGCTCATCTCTTTTAGGAATATAAAGGACATCAATATTGACACCTTATCTTCCTGTATTGATAATATTCAGCTACTAGACAATCTCTCCTCTCCCGATGACCTGGCTGCTCTCTACAATGATCAGTTAGCTCACACTTTAAACTCCCTTGCTCCAATTAAAACTTGTTATGTTTAATTCTGTCAGTCTGCTCCCTGGTACTCCCCTCAACTCCGGACGCTGAAAACTAAATTCAGGCAGCTTGCGCGCCTCTACAGGAAACCTGGTCTCACCATTCACAAAGAACTATATAAAAACCATATGACTCAGTATAAGGACTTAATCACACTAACCAAACTACAGTATTAATCCTGTCTAATCAACTCCAATCGAGGCAACAGTAAGTCACTATACTCCATCATCAATAAAATTCCCCGGCCATCCGACTCTCTCCCCCCACATGTGCTCTACTTCTGCTTGTAATGCCCTTCTTCTGTTCTTAATGAAAAAATAATAAACATTCACCATGCAATCAACCAAAGCATTGCCCCTACCTCCCCATATGATCCTCCCGAACCAACACAGTTATTTTCCATTTTCCAACTTCCCAGTGCTTCTGAGATATCAGATATTGTCCACAAGTCAAAGCCTTCTACCTGCCTTCCTGACCCCCTTCCCACGGCCTTGGTTAAATCCTGTCTCCCTTCCCTCTCGTCTCCGCTCTCATACATGCATCCCTTTCTTCCGGTATTGTTCCCTCTATCTTCAAAACTGCTGCAGTTACTCCAATACTTAAAAAACCTGGTTCAGATCCTAACATTTTTACTAATCTCCACCCCATCTCCAACCTACCCTTTGGCTCCAAAATCTTGGAAAAAATAGGCACCACCCAGCTCCACATCCATCTGACCCTAAACTCCTTCTATGAACCCTTCCAGTCTGGTTTCCATCCATTTCACAGCACAGAAACAGCTCTCCTCAAAATAACAAACGATCTCCTCATTGCTGCTGATGCTGATCTACTATCCATCCTGGTCCTCCTTGATCTGAGTGCGGCCTTTGATACAATATCTCATTCCATTCTCCTCCATAGGTTATCCTCCATTGGCATTGCTAACATCCCTCTTCTGTGGTTCCAGTCCTAGTAAGTAAGTAAGTAAGTAAGTAAGTAAGTAAGTAAGTAAGTAAATTCCATTTATATAGCACTTATCACAGACATAGAATCACAAAGTGCTTCACATACAGTAGATCAAAACAAAATAAAACAAAGTCATAAAATCATAAATAGATTCACATCAAAAAATCAAAATGCTCTCAAAACAGAATCAGATTAACGTCATAAAAAATAAACAGATGAAAGATTAAAAATTGGAGTTAAAAATAAGAAATATTACTTACTTATACACTTACTTATATACTTGCTTATAATGTTACCTACTTATCAGGTCACACACAGTTCATCACTCTCAAATCCTCCCGCTCACAGACCCCTCCTGTCTATTCTGGTGTGCCCCTGGGCTCTGTCCTGGGGCCCCTTCATTCCATTATATTCATCCTTCCCCTTGGCAATGTTTTCCCCAGATTCAATATTCATTTTCACTGCTTTGTGGATGACACCCAGCTCTATCTGTCCAATAAGCCAAATTCTGCACTTCCTCCCTCCTGCCTCATCACCTGCCTTCAAGAAATAAAATCCTGGTTCAGTTCTAACTTCCTAAAATTAAATACAGACAAAACAGAACTTCTTTGGTTGGTACCAAGAACACCCTCTCAAACTTTGACAGTTTCTCTCTCATCATTGATGATACCTCAGTTTCCCCCTCTGCCCAGGTCAAGACTCTGGGTGTCATCCTTGACAGTACACTATCTTTCCAATCTCATATCAATAGCATCACACGGTCAGCTTATTTCCATCTTTGCAACATTAATCGTCTTCGCCCCTCCCTTACCGTCCACTCTGCTTCTGTCCTCGTCCATAGTCTGGTTACATCACGTATCGATTACTGCAACTCTCTTCTCTCAGACATCCCTCAGAAAACCCTTCGTGAGCTCCAGTTGGTTCAGAATGCAGCAGCATGTATCATCACTAAAACTCCCATCTCTCATCACATCACCCCCATTCTCAAACAGCTTCATTGGCTTCCAGTGCACACCAGGATTAACTACAAGATTCTCCTTCTAACCTTCAAGGCCATCCATAACCTCGCCCCTCACTACCTCACAGATCTCGTTCACATCGCTACCTCGTCCCGTTACCTCAGGTCCTCCTCCTCCATTCATCTTGGGGAGTAGAGCCTTCAGCTGCACCGCTCCCAAACTCTGGAACTCCCTTCCCCCTCACATCAAGAACATGATCTCAGAATTCAAAAAACAACTCAAAACTCACCTCTTCATAACCACATATCAACTTTGAATTTTAGAGTGCCTTGTTTGTTATCTTTGTTTTGCTTATGTTTTACTTATGTCTACTTTTGTTTTATTGAATGATTTGTGTTTTTATTCTGTACAGTGTCCTTAAGTGACCAGAAAGGCGCTTTTAAAATAAAATGTATTATTATTATTACTGTTAGATTGAGACATCCCAGTTGTAAAACGGAGCGCTACAATAGGTCATTCGTCCCCTCTGCAGTAAGAGTGTATAACTCCTCAGTTTATCTGGTACTGGCATTACCCCAGTACACAATAACATCAATGCAATATTCAGTATGTGTTCAATACTTGTGCAATACCGAGTGTACATAGTATGTCTGTCTCCTTTACAGTATGCTGCATAGTTCTGGAAACCCAAGTTTCCTTTTTATTTGTTGTTTTTAGTGGTTGAAGGTTACAAATATAGCTTATTGCCTGTGTGTTTCAATAAAATCTATTCTGTTCGAACTGAAAATATTTTATTGATGTTTATAGTTGCGTAGGAGAATAATGTAAGGTGACGGTGACAGAGAAGTTATGTGCCCATCCCAGTCTCACTCTGTTCATTGCAATCGGTGTGTCCTTGAGCAAGACACTTTATCCCCCTTTTTATCAGTGGTGGTCATAGAGACCGAGGTGCCAGTGCTTGGCAGCTTTGCTTCTGTCAGTGCGCCCCAGGGCAGCTGTGGCTACATTGTAGCTCATCACCATCAGTGTGTGGATGTGTGGGTGGTTGAATTATTGTTTGTTATAAAACACTATAGAGGGATGTAAAACCCCAGAAAGCACTATATAAACACAGGTCATTTATTAATTTTACTATTTAAAGCTAACAAGAAGAAGCGTGACCCCGTTTATTATTTTTTTGTCTCTATTTGAAATTGTGAATCAAAACTTTTTTTCCATTGAACTAATTTTAAACTTAAATTCAGTAGGTCAGTTTCTTTGAGTTGCTTATAGCATCATCAACAACTGATTTACAACAATAGTTATCCTTTTGTAGTGTCTTCCTTTTCCTAATCGGTGTGAAGACTTTGGTGAACCTGTGGTCTATTATCTTGATTCAGGGTAAATCATAAATGAACTGCACTTGTACAGTGTCAGTCTTAGTGATAGGTCTCTAAAGAGCTTGACACTACAATCATTTTAGACACTGGTGGTGATGAGCTACATTGTAGTCACAGCTGCCCTGGGGCACTCTGACAAAGGCGAGGCTGCTGTATACACAAAAACTATTAGAAAATGGTGCAAAAAATCCTTTATTTCAGCAATTCTACTTAATAGGTGAAACTAATGTAGATGTTTCAAGCCTTTATGTGTTATAATTGTGATGATTATGGCTTACAGCTGATGTAAACCACTGATTCAAAATCTCTGACATTTTTAATATTGTGAAAAGGTTCAATATTCTAAAAATATGGTAAATTGACTGCATTTGATATAGTGCCTTCTAGAGTCTTAGAACCCCCCAAAGCACTTTACAACACAATCAGTCATTCACCCACTCACACATTGGTGGTGTGTGCTTAGTGTCACACTCAAATCACCTAATGAATCCTAAACACCTGCAAAGGATTCCTGAGCCTTCAGATAGTCTCTCAGTCTATCAATCAATCAAAGCTTTATTTATAAAGTGCCTTCTGCGACCCTGTCGGGAAGTCCAAGGCTCTGAACATGGTACATGAGAAAAACAGGTAAAAGCATTAAAGTAGAAAACAAATGGGTAAAACAAGAGATAAAGAGACCAATGAAAGCAGGGAATTAAAGTCAACATAAATGAAGGCCTAACTCATACACATTCATGGAATGTCAAGCAGAGGAGGCGGGTTTTAGGCAACTCTTAAAGGCTGGCAGAGATGGGGATAGCCTGACTGAGGGTGGCAACTGGTTCCAGAGTGACGGGGCTAGGACTGAGAAAGCCCGGTCCCCACGAGTACGACACCTAGAACGAGGGACAACGAGCAGGCCTTGGTCAGAGGAGCACAGAGCACGTGATGGGGAATGTCTGTTCAGCAGCGTGGCCAGATAGGGGGGAGCACCACCCTGGAAGAAATTGTGAACAAACACGAGGAGTTTAAAGTGTTAACGACAACAGACTGGAAGTCAGTGCAGGGAGGCCAGAACTGGACTGATGTGGTCCCGTTTCCTGGTCCCGGTCAGAAACCTGGCTGCACTGTTCTGCACAACCTGTAGGCGGCGCAGTGATGACTGACACAACCCTGCATATAGAGTTGCAGTAATCAAGCCTGGAAATTACAAAAGCATGGAGTACCCGCTCCAGGTGGGCTCTCGACAGCATAGGCTTGATTTTTGCAAGGCGTCTCAGATGAAAGAAACTGGACCGGATCACAGAGTTGATGTGAGCATCAAATTTAAGTCCAGCATCAATTTTCACCCCCAAACTGGTGACAACTGGTTTGAGTAGGGAGAAAGAGGGCCAAGATCAACATAACGACCCTCAGCCCTGCTGTTGGGGTGAAAAATGATGAGCTCGGTCTTTCCCTCATTCAGATGCAGATAGTTGGCCATTAGCCAAGACTTCACCTCATTAAGATGGGACACAAAGGACTGGATAAAGAGACCTTTCTCTTGACACAATGGAGAGTAAATCTGGCAATCGTCAGCATAGAGATGGGACGCTAGGCCATGTTTACGAAAGATTGACCCCAGAGGAAGCAAATAAATGGCAAACAAAAGAGGACCAAGGATCGAACCCTGCGGGACCCTCCAGTGGAGCCCCTCTCAAGAAGAAAAAACATCACCTAGTTTAACACAGAATGTCCTGTTGTGGAGATACGATCTAAACCAATCAAGAGCAGACCCTTTGATCCCAACCCATCGTTCCAAGCGATCAAGCAGAATCATGTGGTTAACCGTGTCGAAAGCTGCCATCAGATCCAACAACAGAAGCACCACAGATGTACCCTGATCTAGTGACAGCTAATAGATATCATTCAAGACCCTCAGTAGAGCTGACTCTGTGCTATGGCCAGACCTGAACCCTGATTGGAAAACCTCAAACAGATCAGAGTCAGCTAAATGTGAGACCAGCTGCTGATAAACAACTTTCTCAAGCAGTTTCGATGTAAAAGGCAGGGTAGAGATAGGCCTGTAATTTTCGATCACAGACATCAGCACCATGTTGAAGATATCTATGTCTGAAATAAGTGAACTTTTGCACTATATTCTAATTTTCCCAGTTTCACCTGGCTGGCCTGCTAACCCTCTGGGATCCCACCAGAGGAGCTTTTGCGAATTGTTCAGGGAAGGACAGCCAAGGCTTTTGTGCTGGGGTTACCGACAGTGTGATCTGATATGCACTTGTCCTCCTACAGTGAGTCCGGTCAGCTGCATCTTCCCCCAGCAGAACTTCATTCATACCAGATATTGTGCTTAGAGCTCGGGCTCCTGCACTTACCAGTTGGGGTCAGAGTTCAGTTATCATTAAAATACACAATGGAACCAGTGATGATGCTCCGCTTCTTTCAAAGTTAAACCAATTTTTGCTGCTACTGAATCAAACTTCTCATGATGAGTTTCTTGTGAAGCAAAAGCCCATCAACAAAATGTTTTACACTTGCAAAAGAAAAAAAAATGGCAGTCTGACTTTGTTTTTTTATTATCATGATTTTCAGCAACATCAAATGTTTACTATGTGTTATTGTCAGAGATGTTGAATTACCCATTTTTAGTCACTTTTTACTTGAAGGCTAAACTGCAAAGATACTTTTTAACAAATGTTTTACTCTATACTGAATCCACATAATTTAAATTCCTCCGTCCATTATCTTGGGATTAACTATGGCTGGAGTGAGGTGAAAACACCAGGATAGCTCAGATATCCTGGAAATTCTGCAGCATTGTGGAGTGAAATTAGATAATAATGCCATACATGAGTTTAGGGATGTTTCGTGGATGTTAAAAATAACCCGCCTTGTTCATTTCACCTTTATTAAGGATCAACAACTTTCCTGTGAGATTCCTACAGATCTCCAGGCTTTCCATCTAGTCTCTAAAGCTGTTTTCATTCCATCCGATTAAAGGAAACCTATTTTTTTCCTCTTGTTTCTGAACTCTTATTGAATTTATTGACCAAGGTGGATGACTAAGAGTGAGTTTTGACTTTTTACTCTGCTCCATCTTCACAACAATGGCTCTCGTTTCTGATGGCACATCAATATAACCATCAATTTCCACGTTATCACTCATGAACAAGTTCCTGAGACACTTAAGCCACCTTGTAACCAGGGTTTCACTGTATAACAGCTGAAACTATACAATTTGCTGCAGTTGTTTCACATCAAGTAAATAATAGTTCAGGTTTACAACTTTGGAAAAAGAAACAATGGTGGTAAAATTTTAGCTGGGTGCTGTTTTATAAAATACATTTCTTGAATGATTGCATTATTGAATATTCACTTTTACTTTTAAACAAAATGACACAAGAACAATCTCTGACACATTTTCTTCCCTAAATTTAGATTTAAATAAAGCAAACATATTTCATAATTATTTCCGCTCATAAATGGATGTAAACCTCATTCAATCCTTTATTAGCATATTTTAGTCCCTCAGAAGTGGAAAAAAACCACATCCATCCTATTGTGCAATTTATGTATCTTGCATAATAATGTTCTTTCCCTACATACATGTTTTTACTTTAATTTACTTTCAATCTCAATATATGTGAAATTTCAGTAAAAAGTATTTTTCTCTTCTTATAAACCAGTTTCAGCATATTTTAAGCATTTTAAAATGGAACAAATGCCCTCAGATCAGAAATAAAGTGACCTTCGCTCAATGCATTGTCAAAATTAGATATCTGAGGTTGTATAATAGCATTAACATGAATATTATGATTGTTTGGCCGCCTTTGTAAGTGTATTTACTTTGGCCATTTGAGTAAAAATGGAGGTAGTCTCAGCTCGCAGGAGAATAAAAGAAGGGCATATGACGCTAGAACGAGCAGTTAGTGATAACTTTCTCCCAGCCATGTGAGCTCAATCCCTCCTGTTAAATCTGAACTGCAGTGGGCCACAATATCAAAAATAAATCAGATAAGATGAGCTTAAAATAAAAAAAAATATACAAGAGATAAACACATCAATAAAATACAGCCATAATTGCATGATGTGAAGTATTCCCAAACCATCAATGTAAAAAGCACACCAGTGAAAGAGTGACAGAGAGTGGAAATGAAAAATAAATTACATTTGGTGAAGGCACTCACAACTGGAGACATCTGAACGTGTTTGGATGCAGAATGCTGATCAGAGTTCAGCATGAGACTGAGCCAAAGTAGGACAGCTGTGGAAGAGCCATTGATTGTGCCGAACACATCAGATTTATTTTGGAGTCTTTCTGTAGCTGGTCTCCCTGGAGAGCTGTGAGGCAAAAATCCAGCTGCAGACTGGAGAGGGGAGGCCCAAATGGTTTCTGTCCTTGACCTGAAAATATCTGAAGACACCATATGTCTGTCAGATTTAGAGCATTTGTCTCCCATCTGCTTGGAGATTGCAATTCATTATATAAACTAACCTGATTTATAAAATAAAAAATTCCCACCCTCCGCAGGTGGTCTCTTCCTTCCAAGCTCTGGTCCTCTTCCAGAGGCCTGGGAGCTTGAGGGTGCTGTGCAGTATTTTAGCTGTTCCTAGAACTGCTCTTTTCTGGACTGAGATGTCTGATGTTTTTCCTGGGATCTGCTTTAGCCACTCCTCAGTCTGAGGGTTACTGCCCCGAGTACCCAGATGACCATGGGCACCACCGATGTCTTCACTCTCCAGGCTTTCTCAAGTTCTTCTTTGAGGCCCTAGTACTTCTCTAGTTTTTGAATGAATGAATGAATGATCAATTTATTCAGTCATCTTAAGATAATGTGTACAATAACATGTCATACAAATAGATACAAATACCATTTCTCACTAACACATGCATTCATTTGTACATGGTGTCTATTTGGTATCTCATGACTGAATAGGTTTAGGCAGAAGCAATAGCTTATATAATTGCCTAACCTACTTACAAAACAATTTTTCAATTTCCCGCAATGAACCAACAACCCAAATAAAAGTAAAACACAAATCCATCCATCAACATCAAATTAATACTCTTCAAAAATATTTTTACTGATAAGTTTTTTAAGAACTGAAATATTGAAGTTGCTAATTTTAATTCTATTTTAGCCTCATTCCAAAATTTTACTCCCATTACAGAGATACATCTCCTTTTCATGCCCTTTTTGGCTTTTTGTACCTCTTAAATCATATTTACTTTCCCTCTTTGCAAAAAACATTAGTATATTTTCTGGCAGAGCCATTAATTTTACTCTAAACATAAATTGCATTATTTTATAATAGTATAGATCTTCTAATTTCATAATCTGTGATTTTGAAAACAACGGGTCAGTATGAGCATAATAATTGCTCTTGTTTATAACTCGAATAGATTTCTTTTGTAAAGTTTTTGTTTCATATATATTTATGTTTTAAAAGTTGAACCCCATATTTCTATACAATATGCCATGTATGGTTGTATTAGTGAACAGTGTATTAGACGTAAGGCCTTATGGTTTAGTATGTCCTTCAGTTTATATAATAGACCCAAAGATTTGGCAATTTTTCCTTTTGTATAATTTAAATGATGCTTCCAGGATAAGTTAGAGTCAATCACAACACCAAGAAATTTTATTTCAGACACTCTTTCCATTTCAGTATCTGAAATTGTTAATTTAAAGTCCCCATTTTTTACCTTCTTATTTCCAAAGATCATAAATTTAGTTTTTTTTTATATTCAGTGATAGTTTATTTACATCAAACCAAGATTTGAGGATATTTAACTATTTTTTGGCCTTCTTTAAAAGTTATTTTACATCTTTACCTGAACAAACTAAATTTGTAAATTTTTCATCTGCAAACATTATAAATTTGAAAAAAAAATCTGTCACATTACATGTGTCATTTATATATAAAATAAATAATATAGGACCTATTACTGACCCTTATGGAACTACACAACATATTTCTCTAAATCCAGATTTTATATCTTTAATTTTTACATACTGTTGTCTGTCTGTTACGTAACTCTCTATCCAGGACTTTGCTATACCTCGTAGGCCATAATTTTCCATCTTTTTCAATAATCTCCTGTGGTCAATGGTGTCAAAAGCAGTCTTTAAATCAACAAATATGCTAATAGAGAGTTCTTCGCTCTCACTTGCTTGGGCTATTTCTTCTACCATCTGCATTATTGCATAGGTAGTGGTTCTGTTTTCTCTAAATCCATATTGACTGTCACTTAATAATTTATTTTTAGCAATATATACATCTAGCTGGTTCACAAATAATTTCTCGAGTATCTTTGAAAATTGTGGAATAATTGCTATTGGTCTATAGTTTTCCATAGAATGCTTATTTCCAGTTTTAAATATTGGGATCACTTTTGTTATCTTCATAGTTTTAGGAAAATGACCTTTATGTAGTGATAGGTTATATATGTATGTCAATGTCTCACAATAGAGAATATAACTTCTTTTATAATTCCCATATCAATTTCATTTAAATCTGTGGATGTTTTGTTTTTAAAATTTCTTACTGTATTTACAACATCAGTCTCATTTCTCTCATGCAGAAACATTGAGTTGATATTACTATTTATCAGATTATTAAATTTATCTGCATCAGGTGGGACTGCTATCTCATTTGCTAATGAGGGGCCGATGCTTACAAAAAAAATTGTTAAATTCTTCCACTATATTTATTAGATCATTTACTTTATGATTTGAACTATTTAGAAAGTAGTTTGGCCATTCCAAAGTTGTCATCCTTTTTTGAATTATATTATTTAATATTTTCCACGTCCTACGAGTATAGTTTCTGTTTTTATCTAAAATTTCATCATACTATTGTTTCTTTCTGATCCTAATAGCTGTAGATAATTTATTCTTATATTTTTTGTAATTGTCTTCATTTTCACTTGTCCTATGTTTGATGAATTTTTCAAATAATACCATTTTCTTTTTACATGCCTTTAACAGACCTTCTGTCATCCACAGCTTTTCTTTTATAATTTTTCTTTGTCTTATATTGTCTAATAGGGCAATTTTTATAATATACCTCTAAGAATATTGACAGAAAGGTATCATATGCTTGGTTTGTATCGTCTACATACACCTGATCCCAATTGTAATTCAAAAGTTCTTCTTTGAATGCCTCAATTCTTTCTGCTGTCTTCCATCTCACCAATATAGTAGAATCATCCTCCTCCATATGTAGGGGTCTAAAAATGTCCATATATGAAATTGTAAAAACAGGAAGGTGGTCACTAATATCATTTATTAGCAAACCACTCAAAGATTGACTACAAACATTTGTAAATATATTATCAATTAATGTGGCACTATCTTTAGTTATCCTGCTTGGCCTATCAATCATAGGCCAGAGACCAAAATTAAACATCATATTCAAAAAATCTAAGGTTAACTTATGTTCCTCTCATTTGATCAAGTCAATATTAAAATCACCACAAACAAATACATGTTTCTTAGCACAAATCATTTGCAATATATCAGCAGTATTTTGTATAAATGTTTCAACACAAGAACCTGGTGTTGAATACATGCAACTCAAAATATTTTTTTTCCTTTTGGTGAAACTGATTTCTATTATTATACTCTCCATAATGTCATCAATAACTGTACTATCAATTACTTTACACTCAATATGCTTCTGTACATAGAAGGCAACACCCCCACCTTTCTTATTATTCCTATTTACGTTGAACATATTATAACCCTCCAAATCAAGGCATGAATCTGTTTCTTTTGTTAGCCAAGTCTCACTAATTGCAATAATTTGAAACTTATATTTTAGTGACCTTAACAAATCTTTAATTAGACTAAAATGTGTATGGAAACTGCTGCTGTTAAAATGTATGATAGAGAGTCCTTTTATTTTAAGTTTGTTTAACTCTTCTTCATAATAATATTCTGATTTCGATTTGTTTAGATTGTAAAAATTTACCTCTGGATCAATATTATTTTCAAAACCAAATAATTTCTGGTCAGATACATTTGACCCTTTTAGGCTTAATTTAGTCTGCATTTCTTAATTTTCTGATTGTCATTTCCATGTTTAGATGTTAAACTATTGGTTTTCCAGTAAAACACGATCTTCATAACACTGAAGCACTTGAGCTACCTGATCCTCCCTTGTGGTGTCCTCCTCAGGGGCTTCATCCTCTTGTTGTTAATCTTTAGCTGTAGTTCTTAGATGACTTTGATGCCTTGTTTCCAGCCCAGTACATTGTAGATCCATGTCTTTATAGACTTCTGTTCTTTGTTTTCAGTCTTCCAGTCTTTTGATCCATGAGATTATTTTGTTGCATTGTCTCTATATTCATTTCCACACACCAGAAAATGTGTGATATCCATTTTCTGTCCAGCTCCATTTCCAAACTAGTCATTTCTTGATGATGGTAATATGGTATCCCCTTCTTCAGAACCAAAGTGTTATGAATAAAAAAAAGGGTACTAACAACGAAAATGTAACCATATGTTGTCCAGTTTTTGGCCAACAACGTTGTAATCTTTTTATGCTTTTGTTCATCTTCTTTATCTGTATTTCTCCATCTCCTGGAGGCTTTGAACCATAACCACTTTTGCTTGTTCAGGTAAGACATTTAGCTTTACAAACACTCTTCCATTTCTCACCCATGTTGCTTGAATTTTCTTTTGTTTCATTAGTATCCGGCCAGTTCTGGCTATTTCAGCATTTTTTTTTTGTCAAGTGTTCGTTTACATAAACACCAGAACCATTTAGCTTTCTAGATTGACTCAATATATCAATCTTCTGCTTTCTGTTTACAAGCTGTACCACAATTGATGACTTATTTCTGTTATCCTTTCTAGGAATAGTGTAGCAAGCAGAGATCTGCCCTTTATTTAGATTAATCTTCTTAACGCTGAAGAACTGAACAACCTGTTCCTCCAGTGTGTGTAGCTCTTTAGGTGGTGCCTCCTCACCTTCTTGATCTCCCGCTGTAGCTCTTGCATAACTGCGATGCTTTGTTACCAGCCCAGTGATGAGTATACCATTTGCTCGAGTATTTTGTTCCAAATCATCAATTCTTCGTTCCATCCTCTCAATCTTCTGATCCTTCTGTTTGATTGAGGCCTTAAGTTCCTGTAGCTCCTCCATTAGGCCCATGAGGTTAGCCTGTTGTTTAGCAACCTTGCTAATTTCTTCAGACAAAAAGTTCAGGGATTTTTTAATTTCTTCCAGCTCTTCTGCCAATTTTTTTGGCTGTAGCCATCTTTTGCCGATCTTGTTTTTCGTCTTTTTAGACAGATTTCATTTAGTTCTTGAAGGAAAATTAAAGGATTTCCTGAGACATGAAAGTCATGCAGGCACCCTCTTGTCAGCCATCTTTCTCGTGTTCCTTTTTCCTAATGTTGCCATCACTTGGTATGCATCAACCACAACCGCTGTCCTCTGTTTGTCCACCACCATCATTTTGTCAGTCTGTAAATGGAAGTCCCACAGAAGCTTGGCTCTCTTGTTCTCAACCACCTTAGAGGGTGTTTCTGCACCAATCTTCTCTCTTCCAGACAGTGAAGAACCGTGTTTTGCTTACGTCATTCCAACATGTAAAACATAGCTGCTGTTGCTAGTGTTGTGAATGACTGTATTTTGTTTACTTTCGTGCTCTTAATTGTAGCGTTATGGATTTATGCTCTTTTATGAAAGAGAAACCATGCTACGTATTAATTCGGAATATTAATTTTAATAAATCAATAACCAAATTTTATATTGTTCAGAAGACTCAAAGGTTGTTTTCATCCATAAACTGCCGATAATATCTGAGTGTCTGTGTTTCAGTTCAATGAGGAAACAAGTTTGAAGGATTAAAAGTTTTAATTCTTCAAATTAAACTAATGATTTTGAAAATTGACAAACAGGAAATAACAATCACATTGGCAACTTTGTGGGACAATCTTTTAACAGTTTATATGCTGTTCTTGCTCAAATAGACCTTCTGGTGAATTTATGAAGATTGAGAATGTTGTGACATGAATGCGTGTGTGAGTCTGATTTTGCTTCAAGAAGAAACAGGTGTCTGAGTGAAGTGATGGTTTGGATAAACTTAGGTCTTATCAGAGAACTGCATCAAACGCTAAAACCGTGCTCTGTCTCACCGAACTCTTGTGGACCCTCTTTCGGATCCGGGCCGTGGAGGATGTTGTGGTTCATCCAGATGACACCGGCGGCTGACAGGAGACATAGGTGTCGAACGGAACCGGTCCAGAGTTGCCCTCGGTACACGTGGATGGTAGAGCGTTTTATCGATGCGCTTTCTTAAGTTAATTCACTCAGAAATCAAAAGACTCGGTAATGAGTCTTCGTTAGAAGTCGCGATTCAATTATTCTGCCTGGCTTGGCAGAAACAGCGTGAAAGGGGGGAAGAACGAGCCAACAGGCTCTGCCCCCCCTTTGGTTTTCAGGTCTGTTCTCTCTCGTTGTCCAACACGAACTGAATCATAAGACTGAAAACTTACAAAAACCTTTCTCTTCTCAAAGCAAAACATGTGCGTCATCAAATGTGTCTGGAGTTTACTGTGGGCAAGATGTGTGTGGGTGTGTGTGAATGTTTGTGTGCTTGAGTGTGAAGGTCAGTACCACACATTCAACATTATCTACTTAAGTGTGGATTCATTAATCCATTATTATTACCCCAAAGCATAATAGTCATTCATTTGATTAAACACATTTATAATGAGCAAAATGATAATGGTTATTTTAACCTTAAAATCAAGAAAAAGAAGTTTAAACTTTATGTTTTGACTTGGTCTGGGTACAACTCATGTAAACACATCTTCTGGTAGACTGCAGGTGGCAGATGTTATGGTTTCCTCCCAGACTCGCTGGCGTTCAGGTCTTAATCTGTGGGTGAAAGTTCTCAGCGACCCAGCTTTGACACAGCTGAGTCCAACACCACCATTGTGACAGAAAACCCATATTTCCTCACGTTACATTCCCCCCTTTTGTGACGACATGGAGGTCAAGCAGAGGCCACCTGACGTCACAACCACAATAACGTGATGTACTCGTAAAGGTAGACATCCCAGATGAAGGCAGGAACGATGAAGCGTCACCACAGGTCTCGTGTAGAAGGGAGTCTATCCTGATCAGATGATTAAGGCCAAAACTGTTGCAATCATTGTAAAGTAATCCACTTAGGAATCTTGAAAGCAGAGCTATTTCAATAGCAGTTAATTTTCATCAGCAATAATGCAAAGGTATGCAAAGGATAAGCAGCTCGTGTGCCACACGGAGCTGGGCAGGTGATGTATTCCCCAGGCGTAGTCCAGGCGAAGTCCAGCGCAGACCTCGACCCATCTCGAACCACGACCGAAGCCCCATGCGACAGGAAACCAGTTGAAGGATGGTGAAGACGACCCCTCTGATGGGATGTAGTCCATACGAGCTCGGAGAAGGAGACAAAGTGAGACAGCCCACACGATAGATAGCATTTGATGCAAAACAAAAAACTCAATCAAAACCTATTTATGGGTGCCTCTGGGAAAATGTGGGTGCCTTTTGTGAATTATCTAAAGAAGAAATGTACTGCACCCTGTTCTACGTGTCATGTAAAAACGTGATGCAGGGAAAACACAAATAAAAGAAAGTAAATCCTAACTGATATGTGAAACTCAGCAGGCTGCATTAATTAAAGGCATATATATAAAGGAAATAATCATGAAAATGAAGGGCAAATTGGCTTGTGGCCCTTTAAGGGAAATAGTAACAAAATAAAATTAACTTTGTAATCAAATATAATCATGCTACACAAAGCACTAATAAAAAGATAGAGATGTAAATCAGCTCTAAAAATGTAAATCAGTAGGATAGTAATCCCTAAAAATGTGAGTTAGTAACAGGACCCTGGCTGGAGGCAGGTAACCTGAAAAAAAAACTCAAAGGATATCACATTTGTTAAAAATTCATCCCACAAACGAGAGAATTTGTAACGGTCCACCAGTCAGTGGAAAAGAATCCGGTCAGAATAGAGTCTTGAACCTGGTATTGCGGACCCACAGAGACACGAGTTTGGACGTATCAGTGGGAGCAGGCTCATAAGCGATTTGGTTATCAAACTGTTTGTATCTTGTGTTACGAACCCACAGGGAAACTTGTTTGAATTTACCCGAGGGTCCCGTTTGGAACTGGAGCGAAGCTGATGGTGTAGCTGTTAGATCAGAACCTGATTTTACCTGCTCAAAGTTGGGTTGCAGCTTTACAGAGGCGACTTTGTTGTGATCAGAAATAGTAGTGAACTGGAAATGCGAAACCGATGCTCGCAAAGCGGGAGGAGGCTCCCCACCCCCCTTTTTTTTCTCAAACTTATGCCGTGTCTGTGAGACAGGAGAAGCATAACAAAGAACAGTTCTTAAGCTCTTAAAAGCCCTATTACCAAAAAGATGCACATCGTCACCTGAATCGTGCTGAAAGAGTAGGTGTTCAGATGTCCAAAGACCTGGAGGTGTTGGACTTGGAGGTTCCGAAAAGGAGTGATCCAAGGATGGTTGTGTCACGGGTGTCAAAGCAAACCTAGCCATGTTTAGAATCAGATACAGACATGATGCTAGCTTTAGGAACATGGTCTGTCCTGAAAACTGAAACCAAGAATACTTTATTCCCAAGAATGATGGAGGTTCCCACACAGAATCAGAAAAACCCGGTTTAACCAGAGTATTTACAGACTGACTAGAACTCCGCCCCGTAGAAGGTGCAGCACCTAACTCCGGGTCGGAGGTCAATGTTGTCAGCTGAATTGGTGGAAGGTCAGTGTCGATTTCTGCAATGACCCGCCCGCTCGGAGGAGGCGTTCCCCCGAACCGGTTGAAGTCCGCAACGGAAAACTCAGAGCCACTCAGCACCCCCCCTTTGTCAGGAGGGGCCCCGAGCATAGCATCACTGCACGCACCTACACCTCCCGGGCCGGGTTGCCTTCCCGAGCCCGTGAGAGAGGTGTGCACAGCAACCACCGAGCCACCTTTAATATCGCCACTGACCACAGGACTGCTGGAAACCGCAGGGTTTTCTGTGTCGTCGCGGTCACCTGTAAGAGAAATCACAGGAAAGAGAGCACAGAGGCCCGAGACTAAGTCACACCCCTGTGAAAGGAGAAAAGAATTGGCCACCGTATTAGCAGAGGTCACAAACTGAAAAGTGACAAGGTCATTCACATAAAGGTCAAGATGTCCGGGCACAAACCCCTTAAATGGCATGGTAGCTCCGTCCGGAGACCACAAGTGTTTCACGGCGGCTGACGTTTCCATCACGCCCCGATAAAGAAGCTGGTTTGTGCATGAGGCGGACTGACGAGTAAAACAGACCTCTGACTGAAGCGGTGGGTCACAGCCTGAAGATTTCACACCCATGCTGGAGAGATGTTCAGCCTTTAACATGGATGACAGAGGAGAAGCATTAGGAAACAAAGGGTTAAGCACAACCTGTTTGTCAGAGAGGTTAACCATAGGCTCAAGAGATTTATTCAGCTTAAAAGCAGCAGAGAAAGTGTTGTTTATTTCAAACCTTGATGTTGATGGTGGGTTTTTGACCCCCTGGAAGAAATAAATGTAAAGAAAAAGCGTTATGACTGTAAACAGCATGTTGTTTGAATTCACGTCATGAATTGCAGACCAGAACCACCTCCGACCCAGTGCAGCTGGCACCGAACCGCAGCCACTAGTCCCCACCGTGCCCGACCGGCGGCACCCGCCTAAAACGGGCCCGTTCGGGCGGGCGGAGGGACCAGCGATGCTCGGCCGGTGAACAGTCTCCTGCGTCATGGCATGTTCTGGAAGCAGAACGTCAGAGAACCTTACACCAGGTGTAACAGTGCAAGAAAGATTTTGTCGTGTCTCGTCCATCTCCCATTAAGTTCAGAGCAACTCGCGTTTTTACCTTCTGAGCCGACGTAAAACTCCGGGCAGATTCCTTAATATGTCTCACACAAACAAGGACTGTCCGTAGCCTACTTAACTTTATGACACAGGGTAAAACAAGGAATTGTTGATAGAGAAATGAATACACACAACTTCACAAGATGGAAGAAAAAGGCATGGAACCGAGCAACGGAGGCTGTGAAAGCCGACCCGATCACCGGTCCAAAATAAAAATAATAAAAAAAATAATAAACCCTACGCTGCCGAGATGCTATCAGACGGACAAACGTATCAAAATGTAGATTCTACACACCGTAGCGATTTACAAGAACCACCGCCAATGCGGGTTTTGTGAGGACACAGACTGACTGTGTCAGAAATGGTATGACAATCTAACGGGACGCGTTCCCTTTTTGTCTAACTGTGGTGCTAGCTTAGCTCTCCGGCCAGGTCTAGCGTTCTTTGTCTGTAGCGACCAGACTTAAATTTTCCCGATTAACAAGTAGGCATCTCGCCCCGCTTGTAATACGGACTTCAAAAAACGTACGCAATCTGAATGCAGTAACGCGTGACGGCCATAACCCGGCTTACGACGTTTACCGTGCAATCAAGCAACAGTAGGTGCCTACGGGCATTCCGTTCAGATTGTTTCTATAAGTCGCTCATGCAATGGAGATATTTTCCACAATAGCTCGCCCACAGTGTCAACACACTGAGACGAAAGGTGTCCGAGAATTTAGTCTCGGTTCTGAGGTTCGGAGAATTTAGTGATAATTTTAGGAACTGAGGATAAGCTGCTCACGGTAGCTCACCCAGCAATGGTCAGAGCGGAAACGTAGCTTTCCGACCTGAGGTTAGACTAGAGACGCGGCGGCGCGTCAAAATGGACAGAATTGAGTCAAAAGCACAACTCACACGTTCGCTCCGAAGGCGAAGATGGGATAAATCAAAGTTAGGTCTGTAATTTGCGGTCAATTTGAGATCGGAGATCTTCCCGGTCAAGTTTCCACCAGGACGCCTCCCGGAAGAGTGACTTCAGCGGAACAATTTCCGGTTAAGTTCAAAATAAGACATCAAAGTGAAACACAGAGAAAAGCGTTGTTTGTAGCTTTTAGATGTAAGAAATCAGACATATCGCAGATATAGAAGACTGGATACGCTCGCCATTAAATGTAGCGTTATGGATTTATGCTCTTTTATGAAAGAGAAACCATGCTACGTATTAATTCGGAATATTAATTTTAATAAATCAATAACCAAATTTTATATTGTTCAGAAGACTCAAAGGTTGTTTTCATCCATAAACTGCCGATAATATCTGAGTGTCTGTGTTTCAGTTCAATGAGGAAACAAGTTTGAAGGATTAAAAGTTTTAATTCTTCAAATTAAACTAATGATTTTGAAAATTGACAAACAGGAAATAACAATCACATTGGCAACTTTGTGGGACAATCTTTTAACAGTTTATATGCTGTTCTTGCTCAAATAGACCTTCTGGTGAATTTATGAAGATTGAGAATGTTGTGACATGAATGCGTGTGTGAGTCTGATTTTGCTTCAAGAAGAAACAGGTGTCTGAGTGAAGTGATGGTTTGGATAAACTTAGGTCTTATCAGAGAACTGCATCAAACGCTAAAACTGTGCTCTGTCTCACCGAACTCTTGTGGACCCTCTTTCGGATCCGGGCCGTGGAGGATGTTGTGGTTCATCCAGATGACACCGGCGGCTGACAGGAGACATAGGTGTCGAACGGAACCGGTCCAGAGTTGCCCTCGGTACACGTGGATGGTAGAGCGTTTTATCGATGCGCTTTCTTAAGTTAATTCACTCAGAAATCAAAAGACTCGGTAATGAGTCTTCGTTAGAAGTCGCGATTCAGCTATTCTGCCTGGCTTGGCAGAAACAGCGTGAAAGGGGGGAAGAACGAGCCAACAGGCTCTGCCCCCCCTTTGGTTTTCAGGTCTGTTCTCTCTCATTGTCCAACACGAACTGAATCATAAGACTGAAAACTTACAAAAACCTTTCTCTTCTCAAAGCAAAACATGTGCGTCATCAAATGTGTCTGGAGTTTACTGTGGGCAAGATGTGTGTGGGTGTGTGTGAATGTTTGTGTGCTTGAGTGTGAAGGTCAGTACCACACATTCAACATTATCTACTTAAGTGTGGATTCATTAATCCATTATAATTACCCCAAAGCATAATAGTCATTCATTTGATTAAACACATTTATAATGAGCAAAATGATAATGGTTATTTTAACCTTAAAATCAAGAAAAAGAAGTTTAAACTTTATGTTTTGACTTGGTCTGGGTACAACTCATGTAAACACATCTTCTGGTAGACTGCAGGTGGCAGATGTTATGGTTTCCTCCCAGACTCGCTGGCGTTCAGGTCTTAATCTGTGGGTGAAAGTTCTCAGCGACCCAGCTTTGACACAGCTGAGTCCAACACCACCATTGTGACAGAAAACCCATATTTCCTCACGTTACATAATTATTACGGAACATTGTGTTTACAGCTGCAGCCATATGTCCGTGTCCTACACGCATTTTTAAATACTATAGGTCTGATCTAAAATAATAACCTATGTCTGTAAATCCATCTAGAACCGCACCGGCACTTCTGGACTCCAGAGTCTTGTTAGCATGACTGCAGCAACACTGCTAACTGTGTTAGCTCTGATAAGGAAAAAACAAGTCATTTGGGAAAGCTACGACACACACACACACACACACACACACACACACACACACACACACACACACACACACACACACACACACACACACACACACACACAGATATATAATCTAAATGATGATCTCCATATTTTAACAATAGATCCTCCTGGGACCGGTAGAACCTCAGTGCTATATGCTCGATCAGTGCAAACAACAAACCGAGCTAGCGAGTTACTCCAGCTCAAGATTTTTTCTGGTCAGCTATCACTTAAATATTATCCAGATTCAATATATACACACAGTGGTAAAACTGGCATCACATTATTTTATTTATCTGTAGATTACTGAATTATATTGGGACACATGATGGAGATAGGACCACCTGAGAACTCGTCAGCTCAGAGCTTCCAGCGGAGCACAGAAATTACATTTTTAACAAAAGTAAACAAATTGTACCGGTTTTGGTTCTGAAGATGAACAGAATCCTCCTCGATGTCCAAATTGGGTTGCAGGTCTTCTGAGTCAAATGAACCAAAATATGTCTGCACCTCCAGTAGCGAAATCCAGCTAGCAGGGCTCGGAGTTCGGTTGAACTTCTCCGGTAATCCAAAATCTGTTCTTGTCGCCATATCCCAGAGAAAAATCAAATCTGAGCAACTAGCAGCAGCTTCAGAAGCTATATTTGACTGATGACACATTGTTCTCTGCTATAACGCTAACACAGAAACACCGGAGTTGGAGGTTGTTTACTATAGCTGTTAAAGCAGATCTCCTTGTGAAACATCACCAGCTGCCCAGGGCTTAGACCAGAAGCTAGTTTCTGTTTTTGCCGTGCCGGTCAAAAACATAAGATCATCTTTAAATCCAGCCGTGAAAATCCAAAAACCTTCTTCATCTGAAGTTTTAATACTTCTTTATACATGACATTCAAAGGAATTTTGCCTCTGGCCAATACCTTTAAAACCTGGTAACAAGAATATTTAGAAACATTTAGGGCAACCATTAAAAACAATTCCATTAAACAATAACAAAAAAAGGAGAGTGGTGCTCGCATTTGTATATTTTGTAAACAATATTCCAACTTCCAGACCTTCACAAGTGAAGCTACTGATGCTGGTTTGGACAAAATAGTCTATGTTCCACTAAAAGACTCCTGAGTTGATATTAGAGGGCCTCACGAACAAAGACGGGAATATAAATAGCAAGAGTAGACAAACATATAATAAAGCTGTCACAGTTAATACAGCCATAATGCATTTAATCAATATCAATTTAATGCCATTAAAACAATCACTTATCACCACTCAACACACACACACGCGCGCACACACACACACACACACACACACACACACACACACACATACGCAGAACCACAAGGCTGTTTGACAACCACTGTGTTAATCAGGATGAAGAATGGCGTTATAGTCTTCAGACTGAAGGAAAATTACTAAACAAGATCTGACCTTCGTGTAGTCATTTTCTTAGCTAGACAACTTGTAATTATTGGTGGGTTTTAAAGATGGATTTCACATGTGCGGATGCAAATTTCAGTGTTAAAATGAAGAGAAATGTTTCATTATAAACCCCATTAATAATGAACCCAAAGCAAAGCACAATATATAAACATTCTTTTCTGATTTCCATAACTTCAATAAGCTCATGTTTGAATTAAGCAAAAATTAAAAGGCAAGGATATGCCCATCATGAGTTTACAATGTAGAAATATACATTGATCCCATGACAAGAGCCCTGTATTCACCTAAGGTGGAAGTTTTGGTCTCTCACAGGCTTTGTGCCGTCCATCCTTTTTCGTCCTCTTATTCGGGGTTGGATCAGGGGGGCAGTAGCCTTAGCAAGGAAGCCAAGCCTTCCCTTTACCCAGTCAACTGGGCCACCTACTCCAGGGGAATCCCAAAGCATTCCCTGGCCAGCCATGAGACAGACTCTCCAGCGTATCCTGGGTCTTTCTTTAAGTCTTCTTCCAGTTGGACGTGCCAGGAAAACCTCACCCTGGAGGCATCCTAAATAGATGCCAGAGCCACCTCAACTGGCTCCTCACAATGTGGAGGAGCAGCGGATCTACTCCGAGCCCCTCCAGGATGACTGAGCCTCTCACCCTATCTCTAAGGGAGAGCCCAGACACCCTGCAGAGAAAACTAATTTCGGCCGTTTTTATCTAGCCCAAAGCTAATGACAATAGGTGAGGGTAGGAATATAGCCTTCCAGCTCAGTTCTCTCTTCACCACGACAGATCGGTACAATGCCCGCATCACTGCAGATGCAGCACCAATCTGCCTATCAATCTCACACTCCATCATTCCCTCACTTGTGAACAAGAAACTCCTCCACTTGGGGCAGGACCTCATCCCTGACCCGAAGAAGGCATTCTACCCTTTTTCAACACAAGTCCATGGTCTCGGATTTAGAAGAGCTAATTCTCATCCCAGTTACTTTAGACTCGGCTGCGAACTGCTCCAGTGAGAGCTGGAGACCATGTTCTGATGCAGCAAACAGAACCACATCTTCTGCAAAAAGCAGAGACTCAGGGCTTGGGCCACCAAAAGAGATCTCCTGAACACCATACAAGTTATGAACAGAATTTGTGACAAAAGGGCAGCCTTGGCGGAGTCCAACTCTCACCGGAAATGAATCCGACTTACTGCCGGCAATTCAGACCAAGCTCTGGAACCAATCATACAGGGACCTAACAGCCTGTATCAAAGGACCTGGTACCCCAAACTCCCAAAGGGTCTCCTGAGGTACATGGTCAAACTCCTCCAAATCCACACACATGTTTATTGGTTGGGCGAACTCCCAAGCACCCTCCAGGACCCCCCTAAGGGTATACAGCTGGTCCAGTGTTCCAGTGCCAGGACGAAAACCACATTGTTCATCCTGAAGTCCATGGTCTCACCGAACTCCTCCCATGCCCGGGTTCTTGCCGCTGTGACCACCCAGGCTGCATTCCGTTTGGCCTGCCAACACCCATCAGCTGCCTCTGGAGTCCCAGAGGCCAAAAAACTCCAATTAGACTCTTTCTTCACCTTGAAAGCATCCCTAACCATTGGTGTCCACCTGGGATTGCCACCACGACAGGCACAGACAATCCTATGGTCGCAGCTCCGGTCGGCCACCTCGACAATGGAAGCACGGCACATGGCCCACTCGGACTCAGTGTCCCCGCATTCCCAAAACATTTTGGAAGTTCTGTCAGAGGTGGGAATTGAAACTTCTTCTGACAGGAAACTCCACCAGTTGTTCCCAGCAGACCCTCACAATACGTTCGGGCCTGGCTGGTCTGGCTGGCATCCTCCCCCACCATTGAAGCCAACTCACTACCAGGTGAGTGCGGCAGCCTCACTGCGCGTGTGGCAGCCTTTCTGCGCGCTCGGTTTCTGATTCTGCTCGCTCGGCTGTTGGGAGTTTTGGCTCTCTGACTGGAGGTGTGGAAGAATTAAAGTGCCAGAAATTGAGCACTTGAACTTTCAATTTGAGAGCAGAATTTCATATCAAGAGACCCAACTTTTTAATTTGAGAATAAGATTTTATATTATTGCTCTCAAAACTTGTAATGCTTGCACTCAAAATGTCTGCTCTCTTTCAAATTCACTCTGTTCTCCTTCAAATCTTTGTTTCTGCGCTCAGATTTAACCTTCTTACACTGTTTGTAAACAATATAACGTCAGCGAGAATGCGCGCGCAGCTTGGCAACAGAGAATGGCGTTGTTTCAGGCTTTATCAAGTTACGCTGCGGGGTTATCACTGGCAAATCTTGAATGTTATATTATTAAACTCACTTTAACGAATGGCAACAGACTCCCGGATCCCTGTGGCATTACGGAATGGGTGGAAGATGTAGGTGCGTGGCCAGATATCCAGTGGCCCGATATATATACGTTTTTAGTGGAGAGGCCCAGTAAGTACACACGTGAGAAGCTACGGGCATACAAATCGTTAGATGCATACAACTATGTTGTCTGTGGCCACGTACAGAAAGTAAAATATCACGACATAGACTCTGAGTTTTGCGTCTTGATGGCAGAAGTCCTTCCTAGTCAAAGACAAGGACAGAAGACTGCTATGTACGAGGCTTGGGTCATAGTAAACAAACCAGAGAACTACGTCTTCACAGTCAACTGTACCTGCATGGCAGGGTGAGTATAACATAGGTTTCTTTTTTTAGCGTGCTCAGAGTACAATCGTGTTAATTTTAGAGAAATACAGTTTATACTAATATGCAGTGGGAAAATACAGATGAATTAGAATGAAATGTTAATTTGAAGTATGAAATAAAGCGTATAAATTTGTTTAATTCTGTCATTTTGATGTTCTAGACTTGGGTCATGCTGCAGCCACGCAGCAGCAATTTTATTCAAAGTTGAGCTTTGTGTTAGGATGGGAAAAACAGAAAAGGCTGCAGTTACATCTCAGGCATGTGCATGGAAAGACCTGAGCAGGAAAAATGTAGAACTTCGGAATTCTGTAAAGTTTCAGTCCACTGCTTGAAGAGAAGCGATTCTGGCATCCATACACGCAACAACCCGACATTTTTATGTGCTCAGAACTTCAAAACAAATGGTTTAAAACGCTGTTTTAGTATCGAGTGTGAATGAGGAAGCCTTCACTCTCGTTGCCAGGCTGCGCGCGCAACTTTTGATGACGTAGGTAGTAAAAGAGTCTATACCCGCCCTGATCTGGATTGGGAGTTTCACCTGCACCAGCAAAATGGACCAGAACCAACAAGACGCTCAAGTAAGTTATTTTTCAAGGCTACTAGCTGCAGTTTACTCCATAAAATTGTCTTGTTATGCTACTTTTTACGACTCCTCGCATTTAATATTACAACAGGGGCACAGCTAGGTGGATTAGGTTATTCACGGTAGCTACAACTTCTGGCCGGCTTGGTGTCTTGCGCCTGTTGATGATGTCACACTAAATTGGCTGGATGTACGACTTGTGGAAGTTACGTTACCATGTTCAAAATCATTTAGGCAGTAGAAACAAGAATTCAATAATGAAACTGATGTACTCTTTCCAAAACATATGTGAAAGAATAGAATTAAAAAAGAGATGCAATGTATTTTGGCCAAGTGGTGTTGCTGTAGTATGATGACATCATCGGCAGGCATGGGATCCCGAGCAGATCCGGAAACTACAGCATCAGAAAACCACAATTAGCTTAACATTCTCTCGATGAAATTAACTGAAGGATCATGAAAGTGTGAGGAGTCACGCCGATGTCGCATGCTTTCTGCTCCACTGGTAACAACATTTACCGTGATGTTTTTAAAATTAGCGACAGTCACGGTAAAATGGTTCAAAACTACCCTGGCATGTATGTATGTACTGCCCCCTAGTGGCAGGAATCTACACATTGCCTCTTTAAAGGGGCATTATGGAAGTTTGACAGCCAAAACTTGTATAGAAATAATAAATTTCTTCTTCATTCATTCTCCTGCAATGCCCTGGTTCTGTAGAATGAGCCCTGGCATTTTTACTGTGATTGCCTGTTTTTCTGTAAAATCGCAGAAAAAGAGAGCTGCTGAGGTCGAGCAGGCTGCTTCATGCGCGTTCACGCTCAGGCATAGCCCGTAGCATTTGATATCCGTAGCTTTAGCAGCAGAGAGAGAGGTAGTAAGACTTTGCCGCTGTTCCTAATGCCTAGTGACATACCTAGATACATTTCTGAGGACCCTTAGCTACTTTCTGTAGAACTTTCTTCTAGATATTTCCTGCAAATTAGCAACAAAATAGCCATTTTCGCTCCAAACCGTTCTTTGAACATTGTTTCAGCTGTCATCAAGGATATAAATGTTACAGATACAAAAGACATCTCTGGTGCTTTAGCTCACCGGGTAAGACGTTGGACTTTTGTGCAGAAGACCCAGGTTCGAATCTGGATGCGAACATGGTTTATTTAGAGTTTCTTTTTTAAAATAATGGTATATTTTTTTACAGTAAGAATCCCAAATTTGTATTTGAGACTCGCCGAACGGCATTGAATTCACAGATAAAAAAGATGTGGGTTCAACTTTCATTTTGGAACAATTTTTCAAGCAAGGGAATGCAGGAGGACTGACCCATCGTAAACCTTTGTTGGCTGTGCTGAAGAGAAAGGTACAGAACCAAATTATTTAATTAATTAGCTGCGCGTTCTCCTGTCCTCTGCCCCCCCCCCCCCACACACACACACACACACACTCACCATCACACACAAGGGACTGTCTCAGCTGTTATTTTCGTTAAGGAGTGTGCACATACAGCATGTGCGCCTCGTGCACGAGCCTACTATTGAAGCTGCCATTACACTTTTGGCCTGAGGGGGCAATCGCGAGCATAAAAATTCAAAACTCCGAAAAGTCCCTTTTAAAAGGTGACATTTTTAAAAGCTAAGAGAGTGAAACCTGTGAAAAGCCATCCCATAAATCTTTTATCTTTTTTAAAGTAAGGTTCAGAATTGTAAAGTAATTCTGGACACGCGTTGCTTTCGTTTAATGTTAACACAGTTACCACATGCTTAAAAATGGCTGTAGGCACAGTTAAAGTACAACAATGGCCAAATGTCGATGAATGACTGAAGTGATGTTTTTTCTAGAAGAGAAGTGGCTTCTTTGCTGCCCATTGCGACACAAAGCCATACTACAAAAGTCTTCTTTCTGTCCTGCAGATGATCTCACTGCTGCTGGCATTCCTGACAAAGCTCTGTACTGATTGATCTCCTATCTGACAGTTGGTTCTTGTGCTTGGTGGACTTTGTTTGGCATCTTGAAGCTGTCTTCCTAAATACTATTGTAATAGGGGTTTGAGGATTTCATTTTCATGGCAAACAGATTTTGCAATTAACTCCAATTCATCTGATTACTCTTTGTTACTTCTGAAGGTAAAATGCCATCATTGAAAGAAGGTAAGAAATACTGTGACAATGAATGTTTTCACTGTAAAAACTTTCAGTCATGCGTTGAACATTTGTTTGAATAAGAGGACTCGGGATAGGATAAAACCTTATGCAGCAATCCAAAAGGGTTTCTGTTACTAGGAGAAAACAAAGGCTCACAGGAATGCAAGTGCAAACAAAAATTGTAAATGGAAGCAGTAATCACTGATAGAACAAAAAACTGCTATAACAATTATTTTGCCAATAATTTCACTTCTATTATGTTACCAAATAAAACTGGATGAGCAAGAAGCTGCAGCAAAGTTTGCTAACTGTTTTTTGTGTCTTATTGTTTGGAAAAAGGAAAATGTTTTCATGAAATTCTAGCTTTCAGTGAAGCAGAATCAAAGCCATAATTTAAAGGATGACATAAAGGATCGTATCAGCTGTGCTGCACCAGAATGTCCTGATAGTTCGCTTGTACTGCTAGTAGAGATGCAGCTAATGCTGCTTAGCTGCTTGGCAGCCAGGAGATTCTTTTTTTTTTTTGTTAGCCTTTGTCATCGCTAACAGTGAGGTTAAAAAGGCAAAGATTTTGCCAAAGTTAAGTTGAGTCATGACTTTTATCCTTCGCTATGTATCCACCAGTCTCCCTGCTGGAAACAATCCAACCTTGAAATTGTGTGGAAGGCACTTTGCAAATTGCATTGATCTTTGCCTGAACCTGCCTCCCACCTGCGGCCCATCCTAATGCCTGAGCCCTTCTCCAGTAGCATGCTCTAAGAAAAGAAAATGACAGCCTGAGATGGCTCATCTGAGAGGCAGAGATTTTTTGTACAACATGAGTGTAACACATGTGAATGCCTTTTTGTCCCCTGAGTTCTTGGGCATTGTTATGCATGAAGTAGTTTTGGGTTTTGCTCTACATTAAAATTATGATACTTCATTTTTAATCATGAAATATGTTTCCATTATTTCTAATGTCCTTTCCCATAAAAGATCTAAATTTAGACAAAAAATTAAATAAACCCACAAAATAAGAAAGGTGATTTTAGAAGGATTATCCTGTTCTGCAAGAGTGATACAAAAACATAAATATGAAAATGAAGAAAGATCTAGCAGAAATGCAAGACAAAATTTGTGTGTGCTAATTTTCAGTTTGAATCTTGGTACTTAAAACACATCAGGAAGAGGTTTTACACATCTTTACTGTCTAAATGTCTTGTCAGTCACAAGGTCTCTTCTTGTGTTGATTGATATGTTATTGAAACGTCCAGTAATAGTCAGTTTTAGGTACAGTTAACCATTCAACATCTGGTAAAAAAGGACACACGAGACTGCATGTGTCCCCTTTAAATCAGCCTGCCTTCATCCCACCAGCTGGAGCTCAGAGTCTCTGCAGCTCTGAACACAGATAACGAAATGTCAACAATAACATTGTCTCCTCAAGGCCCAGTCTTTCAGGATTCTTCATGCCTCCATATAAGGAACACTCGCAGCCCAGATTAGTTGCTAAATCAAAAAATTATTTCCTAAATCAGATATGAACTTCTACAACTTATAAGCTAGATATTCATTAAATAAACATTTGTTTATTGCTACTTATAATAATTATAATATAATGAAATGTTTCATTAATCTGTGCTCAATGACTGAAGTTTGAAATGAATGTTGTGTTATGATTACAGTGATTGATATATGTTTCAGCATGTTGATATGACAAGGTCATCACCATTTGCACTCACACAAGGACAAAGTAAGGTTAAGTTAAACTCATGACACATAAATAGTCGCTTACCCCAGATCAGAGCATCCGGTATCAAGGAAGGCATGTTTCTGAGTTGTCTTGTTAACATTCCTCAACTTGTCAACCTCTGGTTGGGTACACAAATCATAACATGAGAACATTGAAAACTGCATTACTCTGGTGATTTTCTTTTTTTTTTTTTTTTGTTCTAGAGAAAGCTTCAGACCAGCAACCTGAAGCAAAACCCTCTTCAACCATCAAAGCTTTTGACACGTCGTCAAAACTTTTTTGCACCTGCGAAGCTGATACCGCAACAGTTCCTGCAGAACAAGCTAATATTGTTTAGACTCCTTTAGAGTCCCAGACGCGCGGCTCCATCCATCTGTTGTGTCCCGAGACATCTCTGGACTGGAGAAGTCGGTGCTTTGGTCAATCTACTGGACCTTCGGTGCCAGAGGTCATCCGACCTCTCTGACCTATGGATCCACTAAGGGGTCTCCGAAAACGGGTGAATGGTTCTGAATCCAAACGAAGTGTGTACAATCCCCTAATAAAGAAAGAATCCTAGAATCTTCTTATTAACACTGTAAAGACCAAGCAGGGTTCATATTCTATGTTTAGATAGAGTATCACAGCCTAATGGTCATAAGTAGAGGTAATATATATTGAGCTCTTAAAGCACTCAATTTACCAAACCCTACATTTATTTACAATTCAGGCCACCCCCAGGGTTATTTTATAGGTGTAACCTTAAGATACAAGCTAAAAATGTGCTAAAGCATGGGTAGCGCCAGGTGGTAGCCTGTGGTTGCTAAAGCAGCAGCAAGATTCAGCCAAGGAATGGGGGCGACATAGAGAAAAGGTCTGTCTCCTGCTGTTTTGCTACTTGCAGGATGGGCCTCCAGCATGAGCAAGTTAACTAAAAACCAGCTGATCAGAGGTGAGATGTCAGCATATCAGTAAATGATAGAATACATTTTCTTCTCCAACTAACTTCTTGTTTGTGAAACAGGAGCACCAGAGTTTTCCCTAAAGTGATTAACTCACAAGGCACTAATTTATACTAGAGACTACTGCAGATGTGTTGAAAAAAACAAGTGAACCTTGTCTTTCAATAAATAACGTACGAAAAGGTAAAGTACTGCAACTTTTCTTGAACCTCTGACAGCAAAGAGAAAACACCATCTATAAATATAATGTCAAAATTGAATTTGACTAAATTAACATGATGTGGAAGCTGTTAAAAATCCAAAAAGTTTCCATCAAAATAATATTAAAGATAAAAAGTAAACACAAAACTGCTGATTTATTTTCTCACTCAGTGAGCAGCTGTGATCAGCAGCAACACAGAGATGGTGGTACCTGTTGGATCAGTGTCACAACCTGGTGAAACATTAAAAATGTCCAGAGAAAATATCCAGTCTGCCTAATAAGTGTTAAAATGGTCACTGTCCTAATGGGTGTGACCCCGCGAAGAATGTTGACCATTGAGCAGGGTTGATGGTTTATCCCTTGGGTCCATGTGGCAGGGGTGAGGAGTGAGCACCACCTCACCCCTGCCACCTGGACCTCAAGGGATAAACCATCAACCCTGCTCAATGGTCAACTTTCTTCATGGGGTCACCCATAAAGACAATGGGAGGGTTAAGGATTTATGATTTCTCAAACTTAATTCCTAAAGCAGTTGCTAAAATGCCCTTAAATGTTATATATTATAAACAAAATTGCCATTGATACCTTTAATTTCAATGATGACTAGTAGGAATAATACTTATAAATTATATTGTTACTATGTGAAAATAGAATGAGGTTAAAAAAGTTGTGATTATTGATTAAATGTTAAAAGGGCCTGTCACCGTTATGGTGTGGCTCATCGGTTGAAGCCACGAGGTGCTTTATTCATTAGCTGCTAGGCTACTTCCACATTTTTTTAACAACTTAGCTCAATTATTTACTTTAACAAAATGCAGCAAAAGCTTTGATTTTTTCAGAATTTTCTTAGTTTGCCAACTTGGAGATTTTTTTTACAAACTGTGAGACTCCAGTAGGGAGACAAGCTGCAGCTCCTTAATAAGGACATTTTATTGGGAAATTAACTAAATTTAACAGAGAAAATTATGTTTTTCAGGACCTGTTCAAGAAGTGGTGTAGTTATTAACTTACTCGCTGTTTCTCATCCTGCTTGCTCTGAAATCCTGGAGCATCGAAGCAGCTTGTGGACTGTACCAATTTGAGGAGTGGAGGGGGAGTCATAATCTTTCCATAAATAAAAACACGTTTTTTAATTTTTTTCGGTTGTGCTCTGCTTTAATTGGACAATACTATATCCCCGTTAAATATGATGCTTAATTTTTTTTTGGGGGGGACAACTTTATGCAAGAGGGGACATGTCCCCGCGGGATTTTCGCCTATGCCTCACGCAGAAACACCTGTGCTCTTCACTTCATGCTGATGGAGAACAACAACTCTTTACACTCACTAAGCAACTGTAGAGCAACTGCAGGGACAAAAAAAAAATCCTGGCGCTGCACCTGGTCTTAAGTAAATTCAGATTAGATAACACAATCAATAACAAAAGTCTTAAAATTCAGTCATTCTTTTCAGGACATTAGCAGTGCTCTCTAGTTTACACAAATGCCTTGTGAAATAATCTCTGTGGAAAAAAAGCTCTCACGCTCCTACTTCAGGAAATTCAAGTCAACTGGAGCAAAGGGAAGCAGGATTTCGAGTCTTCTTTCCTGATGTTTGGACATCTTGCCTCGCATTGGCCAACAGCAATGCTACTACCACTGATTGTTTGCTCTGCAACGTTGATGTTTTAGCTCCACAACAAAACACAAACCTGAAGGAGTTCTGCCATGTTGTGACATAGCTAATGCTAATGGTTAGCTTCTACTTGCTGAGACGTGCTCTGATCTCTCCTGGATGATAAATCAACAACAGCCTTCCCCGTCGAAAGTCAAGATGGGTGAGTCCATGAATGCTAATTTTCAGTGTGACATACATGTGAGTGAAATTTTCAGACCCATGAATTTTATTTTTTGGGGGGGCTAATGCAGTAAATAGGTGTAGAAGACTATTTTCATGCCCAGCCTGCATATTTAACTCAATGAAGTGAGTGACCAATAGAATAAAAAAAAGGAAGAAAAAAAACTTCTATGTGTCTATGGGCACACATTTTTTCTCAGCCGAGTGACGCTATTTGCTAGTCTGCTTCTGTCAGCACAACAGACACACCAATGAACCAATCAGAGCAAGTTTAAGGTGTTGGTTTAGTCTTTTAGTCCCCCTTGCGCTCTTTCGATTGTTCTCAAAGAAATCCAGTACACATGATCCATTAGAAATTACTCAGTCTGCTGAAATCCATTCCATGTATTCCTGGTTACTTTGCTCTGGTGCACACAGATGGTGAACACACATGGGACACACACATCGGGTTGAACGCAAAAAAAAGAAGTGAAACTTCAGTGCAGGCTTGTTGAAGCTGGAGGAGAAGTCACTATCCCACAATACGTTGTTTCCATGTCTGATCTCTCCACAGACATCAGGAGATTCCTCACAAAGAAGCATCAAGTAAAAAATGTCCCCCAGGACAGATTTGAGTAGAGTTAGCTGATTAGTCAGTGTTATTCATCTGCTAGGCTCTCTGGCTTTTTAAACATTTATTAGACAGACTGTTTATGTGTTTCTGATCAAATCTGTTGTTCTTAGCAAACATTACCGTTCCAGATAAACACAGTTAAACTAAATTGTGCAAGGAGAAACTCACTTTACCTATAAATAAACTGTTCCTAGTAAAATGTCTTATTTAAATAGATAAAATGAAAACAAAAAAAATACATCCAGCTATCAGTCATTTTATTTCAATATCTGAACTTTCGTCTAAACTACTGTTACTTTCATTTCAGATAGGCAGAACTCCAGTTTTGTGCTGCAAACCCAATACACATGAATGGGAAATGTGACATCATTTGCCCAATATCTGAAGCAAGGACGTAAATTTCACTTTAGAAGTGGGGGGGACACGGGGGGGGGGGGGGGGGGTTCTTTACAGTATGTTCTACTGGGAAACAGGCTTCAACACAAACGGTTGTTTTCCGCTTGGTCCTAGAGCTCAACCAGTGTCAATTTAATATAGCGTAATATTGTTTTTGGATGGTAAAAATTGCAGGGGTCAAAACTGGACTTTGGAAAAAGTGGGGGGGGGGGGGGCATGTCCCCCCTGTCCCCCCCCCCCAAAATTACGTCCATGATCTGAAGTGTTGTTTGTGGATGGTAAAAACGTTATTATGATATCTGGAATATAAAAATGTACTTGGAACAACAGATTCATAGCTATCTGGAATGCATATTTAATCTGCATAATAAATGTTGCTTAGGTTTTTTTAAGTCTCAAATCAGTGCAGTTGTTGGATATTCTTACAAAGTATTTCTACTACTAACAAAATACCTGTTGATATCTGTATGTTTTATTTGACTAGTAATTATACTATTTGAACTGGGTTAAATCACATAATTTCTTTGTAAAATAGGGAAGTAACAAAGACATGTGGTTGTTATTAAATGTTAAAATGGTTAATTCAATTCAAATTTAGTCCAGCACCACTATTCATATCATCAACAAGAATAAAATCAAAACACAACATTTTATTAGAAGTTTCTATTTTATGTGTTTTATTATTTTCTGCATTAAACAGCGAGAGGTTTGTAGTAAACAAATAGTTACTGAGAAATAATTGTTGAGTTAAGGTTTTACCACTGTAGGTAAAATAGATGTTTAACAACCTGTGTAAGTTCACCAGAATGCGGGAGATGTCATCTACACCATATTTATTTTTCAGTCTGGGGTCAGCTCTCCGAAACACCAGGGTAATTAACTTGTTGAATAAACATTGGGTTCATCTGTTTGAGAAATATGTTCTGAGGAGCAAACGATTACAGGAGAAAGAACAAGGCAAAGACAACGGAGAGTCAAAGACTCAATAAAACGTCACAACCTCTCCTAATTTGTTGTGTTCATCGCTATGTAGGCAGTTTGAGAAAACTTGACCAACAGCATTCAAGAAAAAACAGCACAACATAAAGATATTTTCTTTTTTTCTTAGCTCACAGTTTAACGGTTTTCTTAACAAAATATGTCAGTACCATCTGAGCAGGAAGGTTAGGCTCCTGTGGACGGGTACAGATCAGCTGGCAGTTGGATGCATCTTTGAGGGGAGTTCAAATACTTCATGTTTTTATACCTTCTACATAAATGCACAAAATTCACAGTTTTGAAATCCTACATTTGTCCAATAGCTGTATACACTATTGGGGCAGAGAGCAGAGTGCTCACGATTCTGCATCGCAGGTCTATACTGCAGATGAAGCTTTGTGAAGATAATTGGCAGGAGAGTGACTCTTTCACTCTGAGTACCTGGATCTTAATAAGTCTCCTTAGGCTGCATGAGGATCGTAATGCAGAGCCCCTTGGCAGTCATTGAGTGGTATTGACCCTCTTGGTTTCTCTGACTTGAACTAGTCATGTCTGTCCCCCTGCAGCAGCACTCAGAACTGTCACTCCTCTACCAACCCTCCTCCCTTTCTTCCTTCAGATGCACAACCCTGAATGCACAATCTCACAGTAAGCACGGGTGCCTCACACCTAGCTGCCACATAATGAACACTGCTGTGCTATCAGAGTTTTTTCCCCACAAACTATCATTTAGAATAGCACCAACACCTTTCCTTGACACCTCAAAATCTTTTTGTTGGTTTTTTTTTTTATTCTTGAAGGTGCCTAAGCTCCTGGTGGGAAGCTGATGTGTGGGATGCATCAGAGTCTAGGAGAAAAATGAAGGGGGTGGTGATGTGTTAGGGGATGGGGTGGCTAAATAAAATCAATTGCCACTGTTACCAGGTGGCAGTGGTTGATAAACAAGCAGAGCATTGTGGAAAGCTGCCAGAGGATCTGATGGTGTGAGTACAGGTGGCATTTCCACACCAACACTGTCCGCTGTCATTTACTGCATGGTGCATGTGGCTCATAACCAAAGAGAGCACACAGATGGGCCGCTGAGATGGATGCCAACATTCCTTCTAGTGCTCCTTGTAGGCTGAAGAAGCTTTGTTTCTTTCATCCAAGTTAATAAGTGATTTTGCAGCCCTCATAGTAGATGCAATCCTCACTCCCCCCTCTTCTGCACGATCTGTATTCAAGCTTCATATTAATCAGGTTTAATGCATTTCCATCCTAATGAGATGAGTTTATTGAGTCCTAAAGCAATCTTTGCACTAATAAGCTGTTTACAAGCAAATCAATTATAGAAGAAAAGGACACGCATAGTCAATGTGCAAAGACATCAAATCAAAGCAGACGATTGTGAACATTTGAATATTCACCAAGCTCAGCTATTCAAGGGCCTGCTTGTTGAAAACTCAATACCATGCAGCTCAGTGGGCATAAGGTGAAGACTTATGTAACAAAGCTTTAATTCTGGCTTGAAATGCAGTGTGAAACTATGCCTTCAAGGAGAAAGGGGCACCAAATTGAGGAGGATTTAATTAACTTCCCTTTTTCACAGCGGCTACAGATGAAGATTCTACTCTGCTGCTTACGCTGAAAGCATCCTTGCTGACAAGGCAATTAAGAGAATAAAGTTTGGCAACTCCTTAGATAAACTTCTTCCACCCATAGTGGTTAAGGACTGAACAATCCAGGAAAAAATACGTTTAGTAAGCTTATGCTGCTCCCTTTGGTGCAGCAGACCACCCACTTTCAGCCTCATTAACTTAGACTCATGCAGAATCAGCCTCACTGATCAATTGCGGCTCTGCAGACATCAACCTCTGTAGCAAGAAAAAAAAATAAAAAAACGACTCCTGACTTCTATTGACTGGATGTCACCACATCCGTGTTGAAGATTACAGATTTGATTCAGATCTGTTGCAGAATATTTCTTCTCACTGCGCATTAATCTATCCAAAGTTCAAGAGGAAGGTTTCTTGTGGAGCATCAGCTCATTGATTTTTTAAAGGCCTGTGCATTTGCATGTTTTAATGTGGAGGGCAGGAAAGGATTAGGGTGACGATGAGATAAGATGTTGCTTGCTTTGATGCATGGATACAGAAAATGAATCTAGGGATTCAGATTTGTGTGTCCCTGCAGAACAAGCTGACAGTTGGTTGAGTTCTGTAACTTTTCAGATTTTAAAAATAAATACAATTTTGGTAATTTACTACAATTTGAAGGCTTTAGAGGTTGAAATCAAAATACTACAGGATGATTTTGCTTGAGTTTCTCTACTTTCATGCTTTCAAAGTAACTAATTTTCAAAGGCTTATTGTTGAATAAAATGCTGAGGCGTTACACAGTTGAAAGGGTAATGACTATCAATAATGGAACCAGATTTTCTGTTCATTTCAAAAAATCCATTAGATTTCAATCTTTCTTTCTTTATATGGATTTGATTTAGCTTTTTAAGTTTTTATCAAATGCGGCCGAGAATGAATGGAGACCGCAGTTGTCCTCTGATTGGAAGGTGAGTGGTTTGATCACCCTACAGGCCATTCTGAAGGCCAAAGTTGCAGTCCACTGCTCCTCGTGGATGGATCAAATGCAGGGAAATCATTTTCTCAAAGAAATCAATAAAATAACACTTTGTTTACATCATTATTGAACTGATAAGTAATTTGATTCAGTTGTGTTGAAGTACAGAAACGTGTAAAAACTACCTGACAGGGTGGCCTCAGGGCCAGGAATGGTAGACACGGTTCGGATCTATTAAAGCTAAATTTGTTACACTTTTTTAATTTCACTTCTCACCTCAAAGGCTTCTTGTCTCCAACTAGTTAAAGTTTCTAAAATGTTGAAACAGGCACAGTTGGCTGTTGACTTTGCTGTCCGGAGTTTTCCCCTTCCAGCAGTTATGTATGATTTTTCAGAAATACATTAAAGTGATTGTTTTATCATGTATGTTACCATGACCTGGACGACTGAGAACCTTCACCAGCACGTCTTACCCTGTAAGCAATTAGTCTTTTGTCTTTTGCTAAGCTCTTCCCTGTCCTGTTGAACTCCATGCAATATGAACTGAGCGCCAGTCAACACAAACCAATAGCATCAGAATACCGCTTACTTACAGACGTCGATCACAGAGCATGCTCTCGCATTTAAGGACGTATCTCGGTTGATGAAGAGTTGAGTTGGTGACCTTTTCTCATGGGCAAGTAAGTCTTTAAAATTTAAATATATAAAACGTTTCATCCCTGCTCATGATTCATTATTGATTTGAAAATGATTTTCGATTTGATACAATTCACGATGCAATTTAAAAGATTCAGCACATTAAAAAGATTTTACAAGTCCACATTTGGTTTTTAAACATTTATCACAATGTTTTTCCCTCTCCTCTGTGAAGGATGTATTTGATCCTCTATTGTTTAATTTATCAATAAATTCAACATGAAAAGACAAAGAACTTCAGTGATATTTACATATTATACATATTTTTATTGCTACAATTCTCACTCTGCTCAGAAAAAGCAACCAACAGAATCAGAAAATTATTAGTGTTCATCTTATAATTATTAGGAATTATTATGAAACACTGTAAACATCTAAATATCATTTTTAAAATTGTAATGATCCATGAGGGGCTGTTGTGAGAGTTGTTGTAGCCTAATGTTACTGTTCCTGAAACACGGAAACATGGAGATACAGGGAGATGTGAGTGTACCTCAGCTGATTATTGAACTTCTCTGAGCCACTGTTAAGGGCTAAATGTCGTTCTGTCTAGAGTTTTTTAGTTCTGCACAAATGTTGCAATAATAAGGAATTATTTTAAATTACCTCACATAAAGCATCAGGAGCACTGATCTGTAGGAATGCTCTTCAAAATACGCAGCTGCAGAAATCAGAGACCGTGTCACGGAGAAGTTTATTTTATTTTGACAAGTTGAGACAGGAAGCACGTACATTGGGTAATATTGTCCCAATATGCTCCCACTGTGGCTGTGCAGCACCCAGCTTTCCCTGAAAGTGATGAGGCATTAATTGCGCCTCAAAATTGAAGACATAGCAGTAAACTAAGAAGTAATCGATGTAACCATAGTTTTTACCGACAAGAGACATTAGTCCAGAGCGGGTAAAACACGTCAAGAACTTTCAGTTATCACGTATTTATACCAGATACATACAGTGCATACCGGGGTCTTGCACCTGCCGACAGCGTCATCATACTCCGGTGATACCACTCAGCCAAAATATATTGCATCTCTTTTTTGATTATGTTCTTTCACATAGATTTTGGAAAGAGTTTAGCAGTTTTGTTATTAAAGTCATGTTTTTAATACCTAAATGTTTTCAAATGTGGTAACGGAGCTTCTGTAAGTTGTACGTCCAGCCAGTCAGCTAGTGTGACATCAACAGGCACAGGACCCCGAGCCAGTCAAAGGAAACATGGTGTCTAATATGGTGTCCCCCAAAGACGCTAGACCAGCTCAGATGCTACTACCTATGTAAGTCAAAAATAATATGTTGTTATTGAAGAATGTTAGGCCCTCAAAGACACAATTGTGACCAAAGTCCTTATTTTGGTCATCTTGAAGCAGGGTGAAAACCATGATCATCTAACACGAGTCATTTGTTGGAAATATTATCTCTTACAATACTCCTAAAAGCATTAATCTGTTCTGAATCATCATTCAGAAGTTTGTCTCATTCCATTATTATTATTAATTTTTTTTTTTTTTTTTGCCAACTGAGTTGTGGGGATATGGCATTGTTGCAACATGATTAGAAAGATGCAGTGTTGGTCCCAGATCTTAAACATAAACATAAAGCATTGATCCAGGACATGGCCAGACCAAACTATTAAAAGAATGATGTCCAGCTGAAGTTCAGTTATTAATGAGATAAATGATAGGCTGAAATGACTCTTGACCATATATTCACCTTGTATGTATTTAGCTATTTATTGCTTCTATTTGTTACTCCACATGTTTCTACTGAACTACTGAAAATCCTGAATAGAATCATTTGTGACAAACCCATGACTGAATCACCAGATGAACCAGTAGTGGCTGTGTCCTTGAACTGAGTCTTCATTTGCTGTCGTCATGTGACCTCTATGAGAATTAAACAAGCCTTGAATCTGAGCCTCATCTTAAATTGTTCTTTCTGCTCTTAGTGTGATTCTGGCCTTCGATCAAAGTGGCCCAGCCCTGCTTTCAGGCACCATCTAGTGGCTGACAAGCATATCACACAAAAAGTCTATCGCTCTGTTGTTTTAAGATGGCAAATTCACGTTTCTGTCTATGAATGTGCTTCTGGAGCCAACAAACGGAGTTAAAACACATAGCTTTACGAGTATTATTGTCATGCCATGTTGTGTTCTCATATACCGTAAATCCTCTAATACAGGCCCGGGCCTGTATTTGACTCAAGCTCATCAAGCTCCAGGCCTTTATTGGAAGGGGACCAGAATTAGAGGCAGGCCTCAATTTCTATTTGAGCAAAATGAACTAATGGTTCGCTGGAGTTTTTGACAATTAAAATTGTGCCCACATTTTCAAAGTTAAACACATTTCTTTTAACAACGGTAGTTTCTGCTTCAGCCCTCTCCCCCCTCCCCCTGCGCAGCGGCCACAAACTCACTGATGCGCCTGCAGCCTCTCGGATATCCTGCTGCTCTAAACATTAAAATAATTATTTCATTTTCTGTTCCTCACTTCTGATTACCTTCAATGGTGTCTGTTTGTTGCAACCACCAGGTACAAAAACTAACTGGTTTTTATTTGACTATTTTTCTGTCCTGCCTGTTTATTATCTTCCTGCATCTCCTCTCAATCCTAAAGAGAAACTGCTACCTGGGTTCATATATATTCACCTTATGAGTTACCTTTGAACTGCAGTTCTAAAAGATCTACCGACCGCAAAAACAGCGGGGTACGTGCCGGCCTCATCAGTTAGGTGCGTCACCGAGGACAAAACGGGTGATGCGCCCTGATCCACAGCAGCGAAAGGCATCAGGCACAAATAAAAGACAGAAAACATAAAAGGAAATGAGCCGACATGAACGATCACGTGTTAAATTAGTTTTTGAGGTGGCGACACCTGATTTGATAATATTACTGTGGCCGTGCTCAGGACGCAGATGTCTGGAGCGCGTCATCAATCAGAGCTTTGCATGTGCAAGCTGGTTAAGGTTAGGATGGGGGTGAGGGGAATGTTAAATTGCAAGAGGGCAAAGGTCACAATTTGGTTAAATGTCCGTTTTACGGCGGGTGTCAGTACCAACGCTCTGGCACAGCGCGTTGCCTCCCGACGCGCAGGAGCTTGTCACCTGCTGACAGCTGGCTGCTGTTTTTTCCGTGGACTGCATCTTGCCGGTCATTATCACGTGACAGCGACTAGTCGACGACAGGCATAAAAAGTCACTATAGTGAAGTCGACTAGTTCATACAACCCCTATTGCTCCCCAGAGTGTTCTGCAGCATAATCAGCACGTTCTCTTTGAACTTGATACCAAATTTTCGCCTCCTCTTCGTCTCCGCAAGGTTAAAGTTACCCTCGCGGTCTATCACTGGTAAATCAAAAGTGAGACGGATGACACAACCGCCCCCCTGTACTTGCTTGTTACCACATTCCACCCAGCCACAATAAAAAACCGGCCATTGTTCACCTCCGCCGACTCCGACACCGGACAAAATATGATAGCCGGCAGTTAATTAAATGCAGCCTAATATTAGAGGATTTACGGTATTAATATTTTAAAGACTTGCTTGTCCATGAAAAGTTCATCAACTCCGTATCAGCCGAGATATTGCTTAAATTTAGAGCATCTAAGCGGTAGTCTAAAGTTATTGGTTAGTTCTGGTCGGTGCTCAGTTTCCTATTGCATGGAGCTCTGCGGGGCAGGTGGCGTGCTTAGAAAATAAAAAGATCTATTGCTTACAATATATCACAGTACATGAGAAGACAATCACGTTTACGGATTTCTGAAAAAACATACATAATTTCTGAAAGTAGAAAACTCCGGAAAGCTACTTTAAGTAAAGAAGGCATGATAATTTCACATTTCTTAAATCTCCACATCATGTTTAGATTTCTTTATGTATGATCTATAAGCATCTTTAGCAAGTACCACAAGTATTTTAAAAAAAAAACAACAGAATTTTTTGAGCATTTCAGGAGAAACGCAAGCAGTCAACGGGCTTTAAAACATAGCAGATAATAATCTTAGAAAGAAGATGGAAGTGCTGACAAGTGACAAGATTCCACATTTTAGTAGTAACCAGTCTCACGCCTTTCAGGTTTCAGAGCCAAAGGCATGCGACTGCCATCATAAGTCCAGGCAAAAGCATGCATTGCTGTTTGATGCTGTAGCATTATCACGGGCACCAGGAAACTTTACAAGAACAATAATGGATCAATAGTCCTCAGGCAATTTTGCTGTACTGGCAATTCTACCAAATCCTTCCTCTAATTGCAAAAAAGACATCCTTTCTACTCAAGTGTAGCCTAAGTACCTCCAGACATGCTGAGAAGCTCAAAAGGCGAAAACTGTGATTTACTCACTAGAGGTGTTTTCAGTGGTGGCTAATTGTCTGCTTTCCCTCAGTGTTTCCCAAAAAACAACCAAAGCTGTTGAGCTGAGAGGTTGAGTCGCAATTATCCCATGTCTTGTAAACAAATTGTCCTCCAAGACCGTCTCCTGCCTGGAGCTGTGCAGCAGAGAGGAATAAATGCTTGTCTCTCATTAGATAAAACAAGCACACCTTTATGGTCACAGAAACAGCTCCATTTTAAAACTGGAAACAGAAGATGTTTAATTTGGATTTAGACTCAAAATGAACCTTTTCCAATAGCACACCACTAATGCAAAGTACAATCACAACATTAGAGTAATATCTACTACCAGTGAATAATATGTAGATCCCTGTGAGATGTTTGGGATAATGAAAGGAATAAAGCAGGGAAATATCCCAACAGCTTCTTCAATTTGAAAAGAAAGCTCTTCATTTACCATTTTAATGTATTAAATACAATAAATGATCACAACTGATTAGATGAAAATATTTAGCTGTTTCTTAGCTTCATTTCTGACACATTTTCATTAGTTCCACAGCTAATTACCTAATGAAAACATCGGGTAAAGAGAAAATGTCCATGACACATGTGATCACCAGGGGAATAAAGATGGAAAATGGGAACATTTTGCACCATTTTCCTGCTTGGGGGCATGGCCATGAGACCAAGGATCTAGCATAACAAGTCTTGTGAGCTCGCTGTGTAAAGCAACACAGGAGAGCCACCTCTTCAGGTCAAGACTTTACAGTCCTCTTTTGAAGATGACAAAGTACACATTCTGGACAGAGAAGATAGATGAGTAGAGAGAGGCATAAAGGAAGCCATCTATGTGAAATGTGAAAAACCTACTTTAATTAGGGGATGGTGGCGTGAACTCTTTTGTTCGTTCGTGTTTTTATCAGTTAAGGCGCTTATCTAATATTGAGTCGATCTTAACAAAACAGGAGTTGAAAACTGTAGCCAACGCTTTATCATCTCTAGGCCAGAGTATTGCAACACCCTCTATGCTGTTTTGAACCAGTCCTTAATGACTCGGCTCCAGCTGGTCCAAAACGCTGTTGCCAGGTTCTGTATGGAGGACATAAGTGGGAGCATGTCACTCCCATCCTGACAGCTTTAGACTGGCTACTAGTGAAGAGTTGCATCTTGTTCTAAATCCTGGTCCTTGTTTTTCAATCCCTGTCTGGATCAGCGCCACCATATTTAGCCTCCCTGCTGACCCGGTATGTCCCTGCAAGATTGCTACGTTCGGGTCAGAGTGACTATTTGGTGGTACCGCAATCAAAGCATAAGTCTAGGGGTGATCGTGCCTTTGCAGTTCTGGGTCCTCGGCTTTGGAACCAACTCCCACAAGAAATCAAGCAGTCCGCATCGCTGCCCACTTTTGAAGCAAGGCTTAAGCTGTATTTTAGATCTGTTTCTTAGTTGTTTCTTAGTTTATCTTAGGTGTGTTCTTGCTGTGTCTTTCTAAATCCATGCTTTCGTTCTTTTTTAAACACAGAAACAGTTTTGTTTACCTGTATGTAGCTACGGTTTCGCCGACAGCTGCCGGCTTCTTCAGGCTGACGCTGATGGTGGCGCGTCACTTCCTTCTCCGTTTATCTGCGGGCAGCAGAGGACGTTGTCGCCCTCTACTGCCCGCTCTCCCCTCTCCGACGATGCAGTCCCATGCGTGGTCCAGCGTGTAAACTCCGTCGTCCCTGTTCATGGTCCCACATCCACGTCTCCTTATCTCTATTGCTTCCTTGATCCATCTTTTGTATTTTTGTTGTTCGGTGTTCATGATCCTTGTGTTGTTCCAGTCCATTATATGGTTTTCTCTTATGCAGTGATCTGTCACGGTTGACTTCTTTATTGTACTTTCTGCTTCTTCTTTTGCTGCTCTTGTGTGTTTACGATTTGCCTCTTTCTCGCACTCCTTTCTGTGTTCTATTGTCCGTGTATTGAGTCGGCGTCCGGTTTCTCCTATGTATGTTTTATTGCATATTTTGCATGGGATTTCGTAGATGACTCCACATTTTTGTCCAGCTGATATTTTGTCTTTTGGGTGTACTAATCTGTTTCTAACTGTTGTGTATGGCTTTGTTGGTGTGTTTATGTTGTGTTTTTTCATTGTTGCTCTTATTTTTTCCGTTATGCCTCTGATGTATGGTAGGGTTATCACTGGTTTTGGTTCTTGTCTTTCTGGGTTTCTGGTTCTTTTTTTGGGTTGTTCTTTGCTTTCTGTTGTTGTTTGTTGTTTTCCTTTATTTATTGCCCATGTCGGGTATCTGCAGGTCTTTAAAGCATGTTGTATGTGTTTGTCCTCTTGTTTACGGTCTCTCTCTTCTGTTATTATGTTTGCTCGGTGATATAATGTTCTGATTACTGACATTTTGTGTATGGTGGGGTGTTCTGATGTCCATAATAGATATTGGTCTGTGTGTGTTGGTTTCCTGTATGTGTTTATGTTTAGGGTCCCGTCGGTCTGCCTGGTGGTTTTCATATCCATAAATGCTATGCTGCCTTCTGTTTCTAACTCATAAGTGAATTTTATGTTGCCCGTGTCGTCAATATTGTTTAAGTGTTGTGTTAGTGTTTCTGTTTGACCTTTTGGTATGATTTCCAGTATGTCGTCTACGTAGCGTTTCCATAGTTTTATTTTGCAGTTTGGGGGGGCGGTGGCTATGGCTTTTTGTTCCAGGTCTTCCATAAAAAACTCGCACAGGGTGGCTGATAACGGGTTACCCATGGCGAAGCCTTCCAGTTGTTTGTATATTGTGTTGTCGTATGTGAAGTAAGTGGAGTTAGCTACCAGTCCTATCAGTTGTGCTATGTCATCTGCTGTGAGGTTTGTCCTTTTATGTAAAGTTTTGTCTTGTCTGATTCTGTTAACTACTATGTCTATGGTTTTTTGGGTTGGTGTTTTTGTGAACAGAGATGTGACGTCATGTGAGATGAGTATGTCGTTGTCTTCTATTGTAATCTCCTTTAGTTCTTTTGCCAGTTCTATACTATTTTTGCAGTGTTGGTCTGTATTTCCTAATAACGGGCTGATGATTCTGCTGATATCTTTTGCCATGTTGTATGTTGGTGTACCTATGCTGTCAACTATTGGTCTAAGTGGGGTGTTTTGTTTATGTATTTTTGGTGTTCCATATATTCTTGGTGTTATGTTTGCTGTGGGAATCCAGTGTTTGTACATTTTTTCTGTTATTTTGCCTTTTTCGTGCAGTGGCTTCAGTAATTTTTTCATGTTTTTCTTAATGTTTTCTGTTGGATCTTTTTTAAGTATTTCATATGTATTTTTGTCTTCTAGCATCTGTTTCATCTGTTGTTTATATTTTTCTCTGTCCATAACTACTGTGGTTCTTCCTTTATCTGCCGGTAGAATAATTATCTGTTCATTTTTGGATAAAGCTGTCATGGCTGATTGTTCTTCTTTTGTAATATTGCTGTGTTGAATTTGGCTGTTTTTTAATATCCCAACTACGTTATTTCTGAGTTCTGCTTTCTTTCCCTCATCTGTGATCTGTTGACATGCTAGTTCTGTTGCTACAATAAATTCATCATATGGTATTTCTTTTGGTGTGACTGCAAAGTTTAAACCTTTCTTTAATATGCTCTCTTCTGCTTCTGTTAGTTTGTATTGTGAAATGTTACATACCCATGAGTTTGGTGTGGAGTTGCCTTGTATTTCTCCCCTCTTTTTCTTGTTTATGAGTCTGTTTAACTTCTTTATGTGTCTTTCTTTTACATTTGTGAACTCTTTTTCCTGTTTTTCCATCATGTGTCCTTTAATTAGTTCCTCCATTTGTTTATCAAGTTTGTAATTCCTTTTCAAGTCCAGGTGTCCTCTTTCCAGTTCGTCCTCCACACGCCTCTGTTTGGTTATGACGTTCCTTATCCTCTCCTTGAGCAGTGCTCTTTCTATTATATTTTGTGCTGTCTGGGTCCGGATCGATGTTTTCAGCTGTAGGCTTGTGGGTGTGATGTTTTCGTCCCGGCATCTTAAACAGAAGCGAAGGTGGTTTCTTAGACGTGCGCGTTTCTGGTGTAATCGTTCCAAACGGCGGAAGTCCTTCGTTCCTTGTTGTCCGTATTTCTCTTTGAACAAAAATACAAAAGATGGATCAAGGAAGCAATAGAGATAAGGAGACGTGGATGTGGGACCATGAACAGGGACGATGGAGTTTACACGCTGGATCACGCATGGGACTGCATCGTCGGAGAGGGGAGAGCGGGCAGTAGAGGGTGACAACGTCCTCTGCTGCCCGCAGATAAACGGAGAAGGAAGTGACGCGCCACCATCAGCGTCAGCCTGAAGAAGCCGGCAGCTGTCGGCGAAACCGTAGCTACAAACAGGTAAACAAAACTGTTTCTGTGTTTAAAAAAGAACGAAAGCATGTTTCTTAGTTGTTTTTATTCACATTTTAATGTTTTTGATCACTATTTTTATTGCTTTTAGCTCTTTTATTATTATTATTATTATTATTATTATTATTATTATTATTATTATTATAAAATGTTTGCATCTCTGTATTTTATTATAGAGCTGTTTTACTGTGCTGCTTCTTTGCACTGTGTTCAGCACCTTAGGCCCCCTTGATTGGGGGTGGGAAGGGGCTTTATAAATACATGATTGATTGATTGATTGATTGATTGATTGATTGATTGATTGATTGATTGATTGATTGATTGATTGATTGATTGATTGATTGATTGATTGATCGATTGATCGATTGATTGATTGATTGATTGATTGATTGATTGATTGGTATCAGACTTTCCTGTCAATAACCATAAATAGTTTTCTTTTACAACTTGTTTCGTATGTCAGACAGTATCAGAGGAAATCAAGATGACTGGCATAAAAAGTTTTACGTATTGAAAAATATTTTCTTTGAGCCCCTTATCAGAAAAAAATTAATTAGGTTTTGGCGTGATAACACCCATGTATTTTTTTAAAACTCGCCAAGGAGTTTCTGTTTTCTTCATAATTGAAAAAGATTTCTGTGAAACTGTTTTTGAAGGTTAATTATATGTGGTTGGATGTCAAAATATGTAATTTCTTCAACTAATTAAGAACAATTTCTATTATACAAGAAGTTTAGTAACACTTTGATGCTTTTAAATGTGGTCATTAGAAATAGTTTTTAATCAGTCTATTGATATAACATATTTTTAAGTTAGTTGCTGCCAAACCTTTAATTATTGATAAAAATTATTGGAGGTTTAATAAATCATTACTGAAGGATGAAGAGTTTGCCAAATAAAAAAATATGAGTGGGTGTCATATTTAGAGTACAATAATATATTTGAAACTTTAGCATCTTTACTTTGGGAGGCAGGAAAAGCAGTGATGAGGGGAAAAGTTATGTCTTTCTCATCACATAAAACTGAAAAGGAAAATGAAGCCTGCTAGAACCAAACCAAAGCCCCTTAGGTAAACAGTAACATCAACCCTGTGCAAAAAGCTCAACAGTTACAGACAAAATCATTGCTGCACTGAAGTTACTGCAACAAAATGTCCAAGCAGCAACAGATGATCCGAGACGATGTGACAACACAAAACAAAAAGGTCATTGCAAGTGGTTCTTTTTCACATCCAGTTACCGAAGTAAACCCAGTCATCACAGCACATCAGCCAGCCACTCACCTAACCCGATCATAGCAAGTGTGGTTCTGCTCCACACAGAACTACTGCTGTCACCCATACAAACGTACTAAGTGATTTGCCAGAAATAAGTTGAGAGCATCCAAACAATTTAGAAAATTAAAAACCGAAACCCTTAAAGCCAATCTATGCTGTTTTTTCATGTGTTTAAATCATTTTCTTTAGGCAGTATGTGCTAAAATGACCCTTTGCAAGGTTCAGACCTCCACCGTTCCATGTGGCCAGAATACCGGATTTGCTACTTCAGACTGGCGGGCCTCACTTAGAAAAACATTTTGCTAACATACCTGGCGCTGCTGTCTATTTCCAGTATATTACCTGTATGTTTTGGATCATGAACACAGCTGATTTGTTTAATTTAGTGATGAATCACTCATGTAGAAACCAATGAAAGCTGGGGAGACATTTCAGCAATTAGATGAAGATGTTAAAAAGACTAACGCACAGCAAGGGGATAGGTTTGCTTTCGGTTTGACCACAGAGAATTAATAACGGACATTAGGGGTGTGATGAAAAGCAAGCAAAACTTCCAAGTGTGCCCTTAACCTGACAAAGTCTATCACAGGGCCAGCTGCAAAATATGGTACTTATTGTTATAAAACTCCACGTTCAGTCTTCTTAATATGTTCTAAAGGCCATTAATGTTACAACTCAGCATATGGGACAAGACATAAATGGGGGCTCTTTGACATAGCTTTCTTTAACTGAAAGTAGTTGAGTTTTACAATACTGAAACAGTGTTTTGTTTTATTGCCTTTTCTTTGAAGATAATTTGGGCCAGCTACAAATATAAAGGAACAGAGGTAGAAGAATAAGTTCATACTTTTGCTATCTCTTTCAAACAAGAAAATAAAATTGCATTATTCAGCTATGCTGAATTGTGATAGTGAATGTGTTTAAAATATAAAATACATTAAAGTTTAAAAAATGTGGTAGATCATGATCATTTTGTCTCTTGTCAAGAACATCCATGATCCAAACACGTTCGATCTCTCAAGTTGTCCATGAACTTTATTTTTCTACTCATCTATTTTTTTAATCAAGTGACAGTAAAGAGTTATGTTACTTCTTTACCATTACCCACTCAATGTTGCATTTCCAGTATTCCTGAAAATGGGTCTCATTAAAAGATAAATTAGCCTTCTCCGTCTTCTATACACTCCCCCTGTTCCAGTCTTTTTTGCAGTGTGTTTTTCCCCCCGCTTCACCCACACTGAATCAGACTGTGGTAAACAAGATGACAGCTCAGTGGTTTGAAAGGAAATGGGTTCTTGGTTTCCAGCTCAAGTGATGTCAGACAAGCCCATTTGGTTACCCAGTGTGACAAGTGTGATATTACAGGCTGCTTTTTCCTTGTATTCATTGTAATTAAAGCAGGACCCGTTTCTCATTGGGAATGGCAGCTGCCTGATAAGACTATGCCAACCCACTGATCACACCAGCCAGTCAAATGTCAGCTGTGGTAGGCATGTTGAGCCTTATTGTCTGGAATAATATGAGCATTTTAAGGGGATCGATTGAGATTTGGTTTATTTTCATTTATTTAAAGGTATTGCAACTTTTTCTTAATTTTAATTCATTTTCTGGAACCAGTATGTGCAAAATGACCCTTTGTAGCAGGATTGTTCAATTCTGGCCTGGAGGGTGCACCTGATTTCAACCAGAAGATGATTAACAGAATTCTGCAGAGTCTGATGAGCTGCTGCACAGGTGATTGAACCACTAAATCAAGTGTGTTGGAGAGAGAAATCACTAAAACATGCTGGATACCGGCCCTCCAAGACTGGAATCGAATACCTTGGCTTTACAGGGTTAATGAAATATCACTCAAACCCCACTGCCCCTCTGGGGCCAGAATATCACACTTGCAACTTCAGAGTTGTCGGTCCAATCCCAGCTGCCAAGTCAATCAATGCTTACATTGCATGCAGTTACACTGCCCATGCAGAGATTACTGCAGCTCGGCAGCATGAGTAACAGAAGCAGCATCGCCAGTAGGCAAATGGACAACAACGGGAACGATACACCACATTAATCGGCTGGCTGAAACTTGTTGCTAGGGCTCCAAGTAGTTTGCGGCTGCTGCAAAGTTCAGTCAGTGTTAATATGAGTAATTAATTAAGCAAGGCAATCTTATACTACAATATACAATCTTCTATTAACACAAGAGAAAAACGACAGTGTTGTACCACTTCACATTTGTTCGTATTTATAAGAAAGTACTCAAAATATTTAACAATCAATAGATGATTGTAATTGAGTAAATGTTAGAAATGACTGATATTACTGCCAGCTTTACTGACAGCATTAGTTATGGTACATCGTACAGAGGGTTAAATTATCCTACGAACACAATAATTTTTGTACATCAGTGCAGATCCATTGTTTATACACTCCAAACAGCTAGAAGTGCTGTTTTGTAAGAAATGCTTGTTTCAGTCAGTGTTACATTCTTTAAAGATAAAACTACTTTAAAGACTATAATTTTGCACAGCGTTTGATATACACTACTGTAATATTGAAGCTGTGGGTCATCTCACATGTCAGAATGCAACTAAGTATATGATATCAAATATGAATCCATCACAGAGATTACATTTCTTTAGAATAAAAAAATCATCTGGAGAACTTTAGGTTGAAAGTTCTTTCACTGTAGATTGAACAAGGTTGCAATAATTGACAAATTATTTTCTGAGGAATTAATTTTCACTATACTGAAAACTGAGCTGTGAAGCTGTCAGTTGAAAGTCAACTGTACACGTTATATCCATCATCGTTATTTCATTCCTTGGAAAATGTGTGAAAACTGTCAAAGGAATGGTGCCAAATCAACACGTAAAGCTCAACAATTCAAAGCTTTAATTAATCCAGAGCCAACAAAAATATTCTAGATATAAAACAGAAGCTTCCTCTTGTATTGACCTGATAATATTTCTGTAACCATAGCCGTTTTCTAAAATTAGCTAGTTTGAGATTTGTGTGCCGACTTTAGGTTTCTACAACATTCCAACAGAGCATCACTCCTGCCCTTGACACACCTGGACCACTTTGCTGGCACCTGCTCAGAGTCTGACCTGGTTTCTTTGACTTGTTTTCAGACCTTCTGGCCCTTGATCGTCAGGCCTGATCTAGTTTTTGTGGGATTATTTTCCCACCCTGTGGGCATTTTTTCCATCACATTTTGACCTCTGTTCAGGGAGTTTTTTGTAACTTTTTGCATCTGACCTGTGGCCTCCTGACTCTCATCTGCTTGAGTTTTTAATCACAGCTTTTTGACATGTCAGTATTTTGTTTTCACCTATTTAAAAGTGTGGATGATGGTTTAATTAAAATAGCTGGTATTACAATTTTGCCTGAGGCAATCATTAACTTATGCTTTCAAAAACTAGCATGCTGTATTCAGCAGGATGTACAGCAAAGTCCATCAAGCAATTGGGATTTTACAGATTCAAAGCGTCAGACCTGAAATATCAGAGGTTTTGATACAACAATGTTTAGGATTGCGTTTGGAGAGTAGAAGCCGAGATTGGCACTCAAGCTTAGAGTTAACCTCGAGATGTTTTGAGACAACAAAACAACTCAAATTTTATTCAGCTTCAAAGAAATGAAGCAACTTTGTCCATCTGGAACAAAAGTCAAATCCTGAGTGAGTTTATTTTTTTTCCCTCCATCAGCTTTACAGAAGCCAATTACTTTGATTAGAGCCTACAAACAAAACACAATCAGCAAAACAAAATAGTCTGAAAGCAAAGTGATATTAGTGTTGAGAAAATTAAATATGTGCACGCACTTTTCAGTATCTTTGGATTATGGCTGAACCTAGCTATCGTGTGTGTGTGTGTGTGTGTGTGTGTGTGTGTGTGTGTGTGTGTGTGTGTGTGTGTGTGTGTGTCCATATTGAACATATCTCCTTTAGAAGAAGTATTTATCATGTTCACATGAAAATAACTGATTAACAAGACCAGATTCCAAGAAGGATCTAAAACAGCACAAACATGTACTTTTTCATTGCTGATGACTACAAACACTCACCTAAAGTATTATTAGGAACACCACACTAATACAGTGTTTGACCCCCTTTCAGAAATGCCTTAATTCTACGTGGCATCGATTCAACAAGGTGCTTCTTCTTCTTCTTTTTCTATGAATTAGGCAGGCTGGACACCTAAAAGGCGCATTGCTGCCACAACAGACACCCCATCGCCAAGTCTGCACAACCCATCACACACAACAAGCACACGAACCCCCACTCTGAACACCACCAACCACCGCCAACACCCCCTGCCCCCGGCCACATGACCAAAGCCCTGACAAGCAACTCAAGGGAGGACCCTCATAAGCACTAACTGGGAAACTAAGAAAGCCCAACTTGACACAAGCTGGGAGCTCCACTGCATCAAAACTAATTAACAATGGCGTGGACCCATAGAGACAAAGAATGGTTTAGAGGATCTTTCATGGATATACAATCAAAGAGTCGGGAATACCCGGCCCGGAGGGTTACCAGGGTCCCACCCTGGAGCCAGGCCTGGGGTTGGGACCCGTGAGCGAGTGTCTGGTGGCCGGGCTTTTGCCCATGGGGCCAGGTCGGGGCCCAGCCCGAACCGAATACATGGGCTCATCCAACTGTGGACCCACCACTTGCAAGAGGAACATGAAGGGTCCGGTGCAGTGTGGATCGGGTGGCAGACCGAGGCAGGAGCCTTGGCGGTCCGATCCCCGGCCAAGGAAACTGGTTTGTGGGACATGGAACATCACCTCGCTGGCGGGGAAGGAGCAGGAGCTTGTGGCAGAGGTTGAGCAGTATCGGCTAGATATAGTCGGACTCACCTCGACACATAGCATTGGCTCCGGAACCCATGACCTTGAGAGGGGTTGGACACTCTCCTTTGCTGGAGTTGCTCCGGGTGAGAGGCAGAGGGCTGGGGTTGGCTTTTTGTTAGGCCCAAGACTCTCTGCCTGTGTATTGGGGTTTACCCCGGGGGACGAGAGGGTAGCTTCCCTGCACCTTCGGGTTGGGGAACGGGTCCTGACTGTTGTTTGTGCTTATGGGCCAAATATCAGTTCAGAGTACCCACCCTTTTTGGAGTCCCTAGGATGAGTGCTAGATAGTGCTCCATCAGGGGACTCCATTGTCCTGCTGGGGGACTTCAATGCTCACGTGGGCAATGACAGCATGGCCTAGAGGGGTGTAATTGGGAGGAACGGCCCGCCTGATCTGAACTCGAGTGGTGTTTCATTATTGGACTTCTGTGCAAGCCGCAGTTTGGCCATAACGAACACCATGTTCGAACATAAGGATGCCCATTGGTACACTTGGTACCAGGGCAGCCTAGGTCGCAGGTCGATGATAGACTTTGTAGTCGTATCATCTGACCTGTGGCCGTATGTTTTGGACACCCGAGTGAAGAGAGGAGCAGAGCTGTCAACTGATCACCACTGGTGTCTTTCTACTGTTGCACAGTAGAGAGCATCTTGGTGTATTGTCTCTGTGCATAGTTCACTGGATCAGAGCCAGTACTGCTCTGGTTGCATGGTGGCACAGAGAAAAGAGCTCCACAGGATGATTAAGGTTGCTCAGAGGATAGTCGGCTGTCCTCTCTCTTCACTTGAAGAACTTAACTCCTACCGTCTTAGGAAAGCACAGAAAATTCTTCAAGATCCATCACACCCAGGACACATACTGTTGAAATGCCTGCCCTTGGGCAGACATCTTAAATGTTTAAAGTCTAAAACAAACTGACTTAAAAAAAGTTTCTATGCTTCAGCCATCACCATGCTCAACACTGCGAAGTGAACTGAGTGGCAACAATGCAACACATCTTAGCCCCTTGCTTATTTGTTTACACCACAGCTTTAAGCTTCATGCCAACACCGGTCGAAGAGAAATAAGCAATGTGTATGTGGTTTAAATTTCAATAGTCTTCAGGCAGCTAACTTGTTCTCTTGTTTTTTTATTTGTATTTATTTAGCCTAGCCATTATCCTATGTTTTTGTCTTAGTGTGATTGTTTTTTTCTGCACAATATCAATTGTTACGATGACAATTAAGTTTCTGATTCTGATAGTCGTCATTTCTGCCTTTTTTTCTGATTGGTTATTTTTGAGTTGGCTAGTCCCGCTCCTCATGGTGCTCTCTGCCTTTGAGTATCCAGACTCGTCCTCTGTGGAGAATAGACAGAGGGTGATTCTGGCAGGCCAGGCTAGAGGTAACTTGTCTTCCATGAACACACTGATCTGATTCTCAAAGAATTTCCTTCTGCTGTGCATTTTCAATGACATTCAGTGACTGAATCATTAGTTCAGCATGTTGCCAAGTTCTTCAGAAGACCGTCAATCACTAATTGATTCAAACTAGGACCCTCTTTTATCAAACGTTGGTAGAAACTATCTTATGTTCCATCCTACGAATTACATTTTGAATGTTTCGATTGTAACATCCAGCAATGGTCAGTTTTTAGGTACAGTTTGACCATTCAACATCTGGTCAAAACGGAGACACAAGACTGCATGTGTCCCCTTTAAATCAGCCTTCCTTCATCCCACTAGCTGGAGCTCAGAGCCTGCAGCTCTGAACACAGATAACGAAATGTCAACAATAATGTTCTCTTCTCAAGGTCCAATCTTTCAGGATTCTTCATGCCTCCAAATAAGGAACACTCACAGCCCGGATTTCCTAAATCAGATATGAACTTCTACAACTTTTAAGCTAGATAATCATTAAATAGATGTTTGTTTTTTGCTACTTATAATAATTATAATATAATGAAATGTTTCATTAATCTGTGCTCAATGATTGAAGTTTGAAATGAATGTTATGTTATGATTACAGTGATTGAAATATGTTTCAGCATGTTTATATGACAAGGTCATAACCATTTGCACTCACACAAGAACAAAGTAAGGTTAAGTTAAACTCATGACACATAAATTGTCCCTTACCCCAGATCAGAGCATCCGGTATCAAGGAAGGCATGTGAGATTCTTGGTAATATTCTTCAAACTTGTCAACCTCTGTTTGGCTACACAAATCATAACATAAGAACATTAAAACAAGATTACTCTGGTGATTCCGAAGTTCTAGAGAAAGCTTCAGACCGGCCATCTGAAGCAAACCCCTCTTTAACCATCAAAGCTTTTGACACGTTGTCAAAATCTTTTTGCACCTGTGAAGCTGATACCTCAACAGTTCTTGCAGAACAAGCTGATATTGGTTAGACTCCTCCAGAGTCCCAGACGCGCGGTTCCATCCATCTGTCATGACCCGAGACATCTCTGGACTGGAGAAGTTGGTGCTGTGGTCAATCCACTGGACCTTCGGTGCCAGAGGTCACCCGACCTCTCCGACCTTTGGATCCACTAAGAGGGTCTCCAGAACGGGTGAAGTAGACACACAGAGTCTGATGTGCTTTTTGATAATAACCAACTTCATAGCTTAGCGCAACCCAAATTCTTTTACATGACTAACTGACTAACATCGCATTCACACAAGGGTTTCATACATCACATCTAATTTCATCCATCACAGTAAATGCTTAGTTAACTTGTCATGTTTTAATTGTTGGTAAAATAAATTCTTACTTTTATAAACCTGACTCTTTTCTGAATCAAAATGAAGTGTGTACAATCCCCTGATAAAGCAAGAATCCTAGAATCTTCTGAATAAACACAGTAAAGACCAAGCAAGGTTGATATTCTACATTTAGATAGAGTATCACAGCTTATTGGTCATAAGTAGAGGTAATATATATATTGAGCTCTTAAAGCACTCAATTTACAAAACTCTACACTATGCACGGCCAAAATCCAGATTAATGAAATATGCTGTGGCCACATCTAAGGTCATGTGTTTGGGTAGTGACAGAAAGAACAAGATTGCAGACACAAGTGGTCAAAATGAGTTATCTCCGTTTTGTTATCTGGAAATGTTCTTACCTTGGCAATGCATGTGTGGTGTTACACCCCTTCCCAGGCAAGGAGATCCAGGAAGGTGAAACAGATCTACACCTAGATACAATTCTGGAAACGGCGTAGCCTCTGCTTGAAACAGGTTTATTAAACCTAAACTGCACCTCCGCAAAAGGTAGAGGGCAGACACAAATACAAAAAGGTTCCTAACTAAATATGCGGGATGTAACTAAAGGAGGTTGCTGTTAAACACAACGTAAGTGTGACAAAAAGATGTGGTTAGGAAGTAAAATTATCTAAAGACAAGTGCTTCTAAACAAGGTGAGCCCACAGGAGGTAACCTGTCACAACAAAAGCTTATAAAGCTCACAAAAGTTCATGTTCGCTCATAAAAGCTCATAAAGCTCCCAAAAACGATTTTAACGTATCCCAGTCACAAAGTCTGTCATAAACAAAGCTACCAGTAGCTGTGGAGAGTACCAGGCAGAATCTGATCCCCTCACCCAAATGGGTGACAAACACAACTCTTTGGAGGCAGCTCATCAAGAGCTGATCTGCTCCAGCTGGGTCTGGTAGCATCCATGGAGTGTCACTATCCATGGTGCTGAACATGCTGAGTAGCAGGCAGACGATCTGGAAAGCAGTGTGTGCTAGAGCGCCGCTCTCCAGGGTGCTGATCATTTGGTAATAGACAAACAAGCCTTAAGAGACCATGGGGCAGCTGGACCTTCTTTATTGTACTTTCTGAACTAAGAAAGACGATAAAGACGTCAGTCGTAACAGATCACTGGACAAAATAAAACCATACAATGGACTGGGACAACACAAGGATCATAAACACAGAACAACAGAAATACAAAAGATGGATAAAGGAAGCAATAGAGATAAGGAGATGTGGATGCGGGACCATGAACAGAGACGGGGTTTACACATTGGATCGTGCATGGGACTGCATCATCGGAGAGGGGAGAGCGGGCAGCAGAGGGCGACAACGTCATCTGCTGCCCGCAGATAAACGGAGTAGGAAGTGATGCTACCATCAGTGAGGATGTCAGCGGCTGCGAACGAAACGGTCAGCAAGCAAGGTAAAAATAAACCTTCTCTGTGTTTTAAAAAAGAACCACAAATGGAATGATGTCTTCTTTCACCGGTAACTCTGATTGGAAGGCCGACTTGAATGGCCACTACTGTGCATGTGCCTGGAGCAGAAAGCAAAAAGCAGCCGCCGAAGGTGCTGCAGCAGGCAAGATTTAAAGAGTACTCATAGAATAAAACAACTTTGACTTTTAAATTTATATTGAACTATTTTGTTTGTTGACGTCATCATGACGAATGGACTAATTGTGGCAGCACTGAACCCAATGTTGTTTTTCTAGGAAATAGGAGATTAAAGAAGGTAAACGCTTTAGAAGAAAAAAATAATCAAACAGAAGGAGATAAAGACTGGAATCACAGGTGCCCAGTTTGACATACCCACTGGGTCCTGGCCTAAATGCCATATTCAGAATGGCTGGTGTCAGCGCCGTGCTCCCATTGGACTGGTTGTTTCAAAAAAGGCCAGGAGTTGATCAAGTGAAATACCTCTGGAAAATGAAGAATGACTAAAAAAAAAAAGAACTGATTCTAGAAAGATTCTCACTTTTCTGAGTTACATTTAAATAATTCTTGTTCTTCTTTCTTGAACATTTAAAAGCCCTCACCTGATAATCAGAATGTGTTAAATTGTTCAAACTTAGGCCTTTCTTTAGAAAGATGTTGTGTATTTAGTGAACATTGAACCAACATTATGTGTGTTTCTTCCACTTTAAAAAGATGAATAAGTTTCGAAAAATACTAAACACTCATATTTCCTTTAACATTTAAATAAAAAACAAATCACCATACATGTGAACCATTTTGGTTCTATTTCAAAGGTTTCTTCCTCTAACACAACACATTACTGATTCCATGTGTTAACTCATAATTTCAAATCAAATGCAAAACAGTCTGTCACTGACTTAATTTTAGGTCATCAGCTATTTACACTAAATTGCTATAATTTCAATTTGTTTCAAGCGCACAATTTTGAGATAAAATGGATAAAAAACAGGAAATCAGCAAACACACAGAATGACATATTTGAATGACCTTACGGATATAACAGTTGTGTCAACTGTTTTTGAAGAGATGGCTTTTATCTTATCAGATGGCTCCTTCTGAGGACAATGAAGGAAAAAGGACGAAGAACAATAATGGAAAAAGATGCAATCTCCGTTTTTATTGATGACACTCTCCTCTCTGGTTCTGTCAGCGTTTTGTTGATGGTGGTCTTGTGGGATTCCAGCAGATTGCTGGAGAGGACACAGGTAATCAACATCTTCACAAAGCAAATGTTTGGGGTGAAAATCCAAGTTTGTCCTCCATAAGTGATCAAAGTAAAGTTCAATTATTAGCAAAGCCAAAAATAAAGATTTCATTAGATTTCTGCAACAGCAGAAAATTGGATGTAATTATCATGAACTAATAAATATATGGGGCGACAGTCACACAGGAGAAAGGTGCCCATCCCATAATTGGAAGGTTGCAGGTTCCAGTCCCACTCAGAGTGTTGCTGTCATTGTGTCCTTGGGCAAGACACTTAACCCCCCTTGCCTGCTGGTGGTGGTCGGAGGGACCGGTGGCACCAGTGCTCGGCAGCCTCGCCTCTGTCAGTGCGCTCCAGGGCAGCTGTGGCTACGTCGTAGCTCATCCTCACCAGCGTGGTAATGTGTGTGTGAATGGGTGAATGACCGATTGTGTTTTAAAGTGCTTTAGGGGGTTCCAGGACTCTAGAAGGTGTTATATCAAATACAGGTCTTTTTACATTTATATTGTTTATGTTTTGGATTCATTTATTTGAGATTATTGAATATGACTGTTGAAGAAAAGATTTAAATCAAACTATGTTTATTGTTGAAGAAGACATTGTTGTCACTGAACCAGCATCCCAGTACAACAAAATGTGTTTTTACAGCACAACCCATCCAAGAGCATGCACAAAACAACTCAGACCTATCAGAATCAGGCAGGCTGTTGGAGCAGCCACTCCTACAGGCAGATTAGATAGGTTGACGAGGGGTGGGAGCAAGGACAAAGCAGAGGTATAAAAAGCACCTCAGTACATGGGGAGCCTGGTGCCACTACTAGCATCGGCTCCACTCCCCTCAGCTCTGCCTGCCCCAGCCTGGCTGCCTTCGTTCCCCACTGCCATAGGAATGGAAATGTGACTGAGAACATGAGAGGTCTGTGGCCCATGATGTCATGAGTGCATCTCCGAGCAAGTGAGTGAGGCAAAAGAGCACGAAGAAGTCTGCGGTGTCTCCATTATTAAACAAAGCGTTCTGAGCACTCTTGCTTTTGGAGACTCTGATATTGCATTCTGCTTTGCTGTGTCTAACAGTGTGTGTGTGTGTGTGTGTGTGTGTGTGTGTGTGTGTGTGTGTGTGTGTGTGTGTGTGTGTGTGTGTGTGTGTGTGTGTGTGTGTGTGTGTGTGTGCCTCCTCAGAGAGTAAAGCGGCTTCAGTCAGAGCCTTGTTAACTCAGCCTTCAGAATGTTAATGAATTGCTCATGCCAGTCGGAGGCTCCCCCTAATGGTAGGTGTCAATATGATTCGGCCAATCAGCTGGCGGTGGGTGTGTCGGCCCAGTTCAACTCTAGGCAGACCGCCTCGGGAACAGGGCTGAAAAGATGTCCAGTTGCACACGGGAAAATCCAAGGCTACCTAAATGAGAACACTCCCAAACTGGTCCAGGCAGAGTGGAGCCGATGTTAATGTGTTAAGGCCATAAGTCTCCTCCCTTTCCGGTCGGCTCATGGGTCCCCAGAAGAACAGAACAATGAATGTAAGTCAAAGGGGCTCAAAGAGTTATTTTCCAGTCCGCTTTGCCATACGCACTGAATCACACATATGTCGTACTGCAATTTAAATGCAAAGTAATGATGTGTGTGCTGACCACGCCAGCCATGTATTTTGAGATTTATAAGCTTGTATAAATTTTTACTTAGCATGTGTAATGCCCAGAAATTGTCAATTTTCACCTACAGATTGACCTATATGCCACTGGTCATCTGCAGACCTAATTCTATTCTCCAAGGTGGATCTTCCTACAAGCCCAGAATGATACTGCAACCTTGCTGACATTTCAGGAGGAACACATTGTCAGCCTGCGTTCCCAAACAAAGCCTTCTTTGATAACACCGCAGGAGTGCCCACTCTCTGAATAAAGTGAACATTTTTCATGAAATGAAATTAACAAATGTTATATTGATAACAGTAATGTTTTGTTTGATCTGTGCTTGACCTTCTGAAAGTTGAAATGAAATGAATTATTACATTGAATGATATATATATATATATATATATATATATATATATATATATATATATATATATATATATATATATATATATAATCAGTAATGTTTGATATGACAAGGCGATCACCACCTGCACTCAGACGCAAGGACAAATTAAGGTTAAGATAAACTCATGACACATAGATATTTCCTTACCCCAAATCAGAGCATCCGGTATCTAAAAGAAGGCGTGATGTTCTGAGGTCTTCTTGGTAATATCCCTTAACATGGCACGTTCCGATTGGACAAGAATTCATAATATGAGAATATTAAAACAGAATCACTCAGGTGATTCTGCACGCTTTCCATCATCCAGCATTCAGTTCTAGAGAAAGAGCTACAAAACGGCCGTCCGGAGCGAAAACTCTTTAACCCTGAGCATTTTTGGCAAGCTGCCAAAACCCTGCTAAGAGCTGCCTACTGCTGACACAGCAAACTGTTCTTGCAGAACAAAGCTAATATTGTTCCGACCCCCTAAGAGTCCTTCTAAACCAGGAGTGGGGAACCCTGGTCCTCGAGAGCTGGTATCCTGCATGTCTTTGCTTCAACACTTCTGATTCGGTGGTTGATTCACCTGTTCTACAGCTCATCAAGCTCTGCAGAAGCCTGTTAATCACCTGCTGATTGAAATCAGGTGTGATGATGCAGGGTTGAAACTAAAATATGCTGGATAGCGGCCCTCGATGGACCAGGGTTCCCCATCCCTGTTCTAGACGCAAATGGTTTCGTCCATCTGTTGTGACCCAGAAAACATCTCTGGACTGGAGAGTCAGTGCTGCAGTTACTCTACAACCCTCGGTGCCAGAGGTCATCTGACCTCTCAGACCTTCTGATCCACGAAGAGTGTCTTCCAAAGGGTGAGGTAGACACAGCATGATCGCGTCTGATGCCTTTTTGATAATAATCAACTTCATAGCTTAACGCAAACCAAATTCTTTCCTTTTACACCCAGAACTCAGGTCTTCGAGATACGAAAGTTCTGATAGCATCATATTCACAAATAGGCACCATACATCACATTCCACCTACCTAGATCCATTCATCCATCCACAGTAATATTAGTTAACTTGTCATGTTTTTAATTGTTTGGGAAATAAATTCTTACTTTTCATAAACCTGACTCTCTTCTTGAATCAACACGGTGTTCTACAATCCCTGAATAAACAAAGAATCCTAGAATCTTCTGATTAAACATACAAAGAACAAGCAGGTTGATAATCTATATTTATATAGAATGTCACATCTTCCTGGTCATAAGTAAAGGTAATATATTAAGCTTTTAAAGCACTACATTTACCACTCTTACACATGACTGCAAATCAGATGTCGGCACGTCGCATATGTGATGTCACCACATAATCTCCTCTCCTCTAGCGTAGCTGCTACTTACCACATGGCCAGATTTATGCTGATTCTTTCCTCCTGAAGGAAGGCTTCGTAGCTCGCTAAACTTACGGCCATCTGCTCTCCATGTCTGGTTTGATTACATCAATTTAGTTCCACAAAAATAAACAGTAATGAACAAGAGTCTGCTTCTAGAACTGCAGAAAGAGAAAGAGCAGAAAAAATGGGACACACAACAATACATCAGGAGCAAGCTATCACTGCATCAACCTGATGATGAAATATAAAATCAACATTGTTTAACTGAACAATCACACGATAATAAATCATAGTGCATTTAGTGGCAACGACAGCCTTAAGACAAATGTTGAACATGCCCAAGCCCATACTTTTGGGAGCACCATGTGAGCACCTGTGTGTGTACATGTGCTTGTTTATGTAAGGTTTCTCTATAGGAGCGTCCAATAGAGAGTGTGAGGGACCACAGATCCGCCCCCCAAAGATGTGTAGGAGACAGGGGGAGCTCCAACTCCCAGAGATCCAGGCACTGCCCCAGAACACAGGAACCCCAAGGAGACTGCAACCAGAAAGGCCCCCGACCCCCTCGAGAGGCACAGAGGATTGCCCCGGGGGGCCACAACCAGCAGCCGGCAGAGTCCCGGGATATTATCAGCGGCAAGCCCACAGGCCCGCCTGCAGCCTCCCACCCCCTAGCTGGCCGAGCCCGGGATCCAGCGACCCGGGACCCAGGGGCGACCACCCCCGCCGGGGACCCAGCAGAGCCCAGGGATCCAGACCCCACCAGGCAGCCACTGAGATTGATCAAGCAGACGCCAAAAATCTTAAACCCCCTGACCCGGGAGCCACGAACACTCAGGCAGACCAAGGCACCACACCCCACACCAGGTGTGGCAGGGGGAGGGGAGACAGAGATCTATATCATCAAAAGAAGTCCCAGGAAAGGGGAGGAGTCAAAGGCCCCACCTGACATATACAGTCATACACAAACACAGTCACACACTCCCTCCCGAATGCTCACACATGCACATACAACCCAAGACTTACAAAAATGCATGCCGGACACCCACTAATGCTCCCCATACACACCCTATTCACTCTGGTCCCAGTATTGCTGCATATTGGGTACAGCCATCACCGGTTACCAGAGTTTGACCCTTTCTGCTGGGGTGCTGATGAGCAGGCTCCCCCGCCCAATTCTGAGCACAGCAACCCACCACCCCAGACCCCAACCAGACGGCCAGATCTCCCTCCTAGCCTCCAGCCCCAGGAAGCCAAGCAACAACAGAGTTGTGCTAAGACCCCTAATCTCCCTCCGCCTGCTCCAATATAGTGTTATGGTAACTGGTAAATGGCCTGTATTTGATATAGCATCTTCTAGAGTCCTAGAACCCCCCAAGGCGCTTTACAACACAATCAGTCATTCACCCATTCACACACACCTTCACACACTGGTGGGGATGAGCTACAATGTAGCCACAGCTGCCCTGGGGCGCACTGACAGAGGCGAGGCTGCCGAGCACTGGCACCACCAGTCCCTCCGACCACCACCAGCAGGCAACGTGGGTTAAGTGTCTTGCCCAAGGACACAACGACAGCGACAGACTGAGTGGGACTCGAACCAGCAACCTTCCGATTACGGGGCGAGCACTTAACTCCTGTGCCACCATCGCCCCACACAGTGTTGTGTGTTGATGAGGTGTATTCCATGGCTGTGGTAAGACTCGATTTACCTGTCTACATAATCTTCCAGAGGAGTTCAAAATGTTCAGCCTTCCAAGGCCAACATGGAGAAGCAGGTTCAGAAAACAGCAGTTGTTTTGGTATGGCTAGAGCTTTTTGCATCTGTTTTAAGGTCTCTCAGTGGCCTCAATGGTGACTCCAAACAGCCAAATTGGAGTCTCTTTGTACCAAGCAGAGCTGAGAACTTCTCCGAGTTGGTTTCCATTCCACGAACGAGTTCCAAAACTGCAGCAAGTTTGCTGGCCTGAGCATCCAGTTTATGATTTTGTTGGTTTGCTTATTAGTGTTACCAGCACAACATAGAGCTGGAGCAGATTGCCAATTACTCCAGACAACTTTTGCCCACTCCAAACAGCAGAAACTGGGTTATCATGAGTCCAATTATATAAATAACTTCTACATCCTCAACGGATTACGGCTTTTATCTCAAACAACAAAATAAAATAAAACATTAAATGAGTGGAGTTTTCCAGTCTGAGTTCAGGCAGAGAGAAAATAACTCATCAGTGTTGGTTAAGCTTTTCATTCATTCTCATTATTTGGACTTTATTTAGAAAATTGATTAGTTTCTATTTTGCGTCAGGAATTTGATACTATTGACATTTTCCCCTAGATATTTCAACTTTAATCTCAATACTGATAAAAAAAAAGATTTTGGCCAAAATATACCACTGTAAATAAAGAATAAAAATCACACTGTCAATTGCTTTTAGTCTGTGGAGATGTAAATATAAATTTGAGCTAAAACACAAACAGAAAATCATGGTAGACTTGTGTTGGTTGCACAAACTGCAGTTTTACTTAATGTGACAGCAGCAAAGACATCAAGGGCTTTCAGATTACTTCCCCCCTTTCAAACTGTTACTGAGGGACATTTTGCACAGAGACATCCACTTCTTCCACTTATGAAAAATAACCTATAGCTTCTTCAGATTTGGTGTGTTCAACTTACATTTTCTTTGAGTGCAATGGAAAATTGCAGCATTGTGGTGATGCATGCAAACTATGGCATCATCTCCCTATAGAATCTCCCTTCTGCGCCTTGGGCTTCCTGACAGGGTTGCGGAAGGCGCTTTATAAATAAAGCTTTGATTGATTGATTGATTGATTGATTGATTGATTGATTGATTGATTGATTGATTGATTGATAGAAAACCTTGGGTGTTCCTCAATGTCAAGGCGCCTGGCCTTGCAAGGCAATGTCTTGCGAGGCCAGGCGCCTTACTTACGAGGACACTGTCCTTCCTTGGTCAAAGAAAACGGTTAAATGGAACAGACTTGCATCACATGACTGTGGCTTCTACGGCGGTCACGTAACGTCACGTGACACGGGAGACAGTGTTATATTTTATATGTATTAGTTTCAATATAAATATATAATGAGCCTTTTACTTTTTAAATTGTGTATATATTATTAAATAAAAAATATAAGTGAGTTAATACCCGCTAGACAACGAGGCTGCAACTACTAAGCAACTAACCAACAATAGATAACTTATTTGGATCTAAAAAAAAAAACATTTTAAATTTGTTGACTTACAGTACCTTTAAACTTGAAATTTGTCCCCAAAATAGCTGCCGGCTTCTGATCCGCTGTTCTTTTGATGTTGATGTGTGTGTGTGTGTGTGTGTGTGTGTGTGTGTGTGTGTGTGTGTGTGTGTGTGTGTGTGTATGTGTGTATGTGTGTGTGTGTGTGTGTGTGTGTGTGTGTGTGTGTGTGTGTGTGTGTGTGTGTGTGTGTGTGTGTGTGTGTGTGTGCGTGTGTGCGTGTGTGTGTCTGCTCTGTCTTCTCGATCCCCAGTGAGTCGTGGAGGATGGCTGCTTACACTGAGCTAGGACCCTCTGGAGGTTTCTTCCTGTTAAAAGGGAGTTTTCCTCTCCACTGTCGCTATATGCTTGCTTAGTATGAGGATTGCTGATGCAATTTGCTGGGTTCCTTATATAGGAAGCATCTTTACTGATTGGCTTAATGAACTGACCTGAATTGGAATGTTTATTATGTGAAGTGCCTTGAGATGACTCTTGTCATGATTTGGCGCTATATAAATAAAATTGAATTGAATTGAATTGAAAATACAGCGGTGTATTCTGGGTCATTTTTACCAAGGCTAGGCTACAAGACACCTTCTGTGTGTCCTTGCTCAGCTAGCTAAATGGCTAACAAACGGAGAACACACGTCTCAGTAGAACATGAACATTGGAACCGATTGGAACACGTCTTGGCGGCTCCTGATGACGCATCTCCTAGGCAACTGGGGCGGGGCCAAGACATCAAGGTTCCTTGACATTGAGAAACACCCCTTGTGAATCTGGATTTCCTGGTAAACTATTCAGAGACTGACAACTGAGAAAGAAATAAAACAGGCGTTGGGAGACGATTCTTATTTGTGAACACTAAAGTACAACAGCAGGAAGACAATGAGCAGTGGTCTGAAAGACCAACATTTTCTCACAAAGATCCCAGGGATCTTTATATTTGCAAACGTCATGCTAGCAAAAGCCACCATGATTACTATTCCCCATCCCCACAATCAAAGAGACCCTTCAAGATAAGCTGCAGGGACTTGGTGAGGTCGACACAATTCAATGAAATCTCAGTGGCAAACATCTTGGTGCATCTCAACAGTTTAACATTAGCATGTGCATTATACAGCTCTGCTGTTGACCAGAGCACTTCAGCTTATCTATCACTGCAGGCTTGTCGGGTCTGCACCTTGCAGTGAGAGGCTGCTGTTGCTTCCTATTGAAGGCTGGAGCAGTGGGAGCTTCCAATAACCCTACAGGGCAAAAGGATGAACAGCTTCTGTTCCACTCTTAAATGGCAAACACACACACACACACACACACACACACACACACACACACACACACACACACACACACACACACATACACACACACACACTCACTCACCTTCAACTGCTGCCACGGACACACAAAGAAACACATCTCTCCTCAGCCTGAAGTGAACATTTTATAAAGTCACATCCTGGAGGAATCTCAGCTGTGAAACACTGCAGAGCTGAATGTTTGCTGGTTGTTGCGTCTAGCCTACTTGGAGCTTAATGTGTAGAGCTTTTTGTATTTCCCATGATTAAAATTGATTAGCAAGATTATTTACTTATTTTGGCAAATTTAGAACATTGCTTCTTTTAAAAAAGTGTTCATCCTTGATTTCAAAATACTAAAATAAAAAGGATTAAACTGTAAATTAAACAATCAGATAAACAAATGGCTCTATTGCTCAAAAGGATAAAAAGGAAGTGAAGCTGTCAGCTGTTTTAAATCTCAGTGTTACACCATGCATGGTAAAAAAAAAAAAAAAACAACAAAAAAAAACATGAGATGCTAGGATTATAGAGGCCAAAGCACACTCTATTTTATTTGTAGCAGATGATCGCGTTGCTGGTATATTGGGTCATGCAGCCTTGCATGAAGATGATTGGGATGGACACAGATTCACTGACATGGACAAAACATGGTATGTTTGTCTTTTTTCCTTTTACCACACAGTCTTTGAAAGCTTAAAGCAGCACACAAGACAATCTGTTTGTGCTCAAAAATCCAAAACATGTAAAACCTGTTTGTCTGTTTTATTTCCAACAGGCCCAGTGCAGCCATTCTGATATACAGTTGTTACGCACGACTGCAGGTATTTGTTGCACATATTAAACAGGGATGATGAATCAGACATAAACACCATCAAATCATTCTAATAAAAATATATGTCTTGTTTTAGATTCAGCTCTGCTGCATTTCTCCACCCCTGCTACAAACACATAATTGTGTGATCTGCTGGATGTTGTCATTTTTGAAAATGTTGAGAATTATTTGCCTCCTTACAGATTTAAACTTGTTTTGCTTATTACTCAAATTTAAATGTAGAACAGCACGTAAATACCAATATGACAAGGATAATCTGAATCAGTACAAAATGCAGTAATGCAAGTAATGCCTTCCTTCTATTATGCAATAAAATTGATCTAGTCCAGCCTGGCTCTCTGTGAAAAAGTAATGTCTTCCATTTTTAATCCCTAAATTAAGTGTATTATTTCAAAACCTGAAATCAGTTTTACTGATTGGTTACTGCTAACCTGTTAAGTTTTTAATAATCACCTCAGTTGAACCTTGTTATGAACCTGCTTGTAGGAGCACAACATTAGGAGGAGGTCTAGACACATGGTGTGTGTTAAATAGTATTTTTATTTAAAATCAGCCTCTAAAACAGGAGTGGGGAACCATGGTCCTCAAGGGCCGGTATCCTGCATGTCTTTGCTCCAACACTTCTGATTCAGTGGTTGATTCACCTGTTCTACAGCTCGTCAAGCTCTGTAGAAGCCTGTTAATCACCTGCTGATTGAAATCAGGTGTGATGATGCAGAGTTGAAACTAAAATATGCTGGATAGTGGCCCTCGATGGACCAGGGTTCCCCATCCATGCTCTAAAAGGCCTCACCAAATGCCACACAGGCAGGAGCTATCAAGGTGATCTCCCTGAAGCTGCATCAAGCAGACTTTTATGCTGCACCCACAGGTGCAGCCACTCAGTGCAATCAAGGACTGCACACAGCCAGGTCAAATGAATGGAGGGGTGTAACACACCTGCCTGACTAAGGCCTAGTCCACACGTAGCCGGTTTTTTTTTAAAAACGAATATCCGCCCCTCCAAAAACTTGCATCCACACCACCTCGTTTAAAAAAAAACTCTGTCCACACGTACCCGGATAAATACGTTGTTAAGGACATGCCAGACCTGTAGGCGGCAGTACTTCCCCCGTTCTTAACCTCGTCCTTCGTCTGTGGTCTTCCGCAAGGAGCAGTAATTCCGCTTGCAAAAACAAACACGCAAAAAGCGCTTGGACAATTGATAAAGCGGGCGCAGCTCTGAGGGCATCCATGCTGTCGGCTAGTGTAAACACAGGTCGCACACGTGATGTCAGCATTTTTTTGTCGTGGAAAGTGACGTTGCGGACCTTAAAACTCCGGTTTTGTCTGTCCACACGCAGACACCCAAAACGGAGAAAACGCAGATCTTCACTTTGGCCGGAGTTTTTAAAATGATCCGTTTTTGTGTGGATGACAGGCCAAAACGTAGAAAAATATCTACGTTTTGGCAGATCCCTGGCTACGTGTGGACAGGGCCTAAATGAAGTAGAATCTCAGAAAGTAACACATAAGAACTCCAAACATAATCTTTAGTTCTGCAGGTGTCACTTGGTTAGACTTTTCTGTGACGTTACAATGACTAAAGTCAGCTAATCGTATGGGTTTGGAGTGTCACCGGAGTAACTATACCACCACCAAAATGTCTACACAATGTCCTAACTGGGCTTATCTTTCTTTTACATAACTTAAATTACAACCACAGTGGTGAAAACTAAAGAGTGGAAGCTATATTACAAAAAAAAAAAAAAAATAAAATAGTTCAGCTCTGGTTTACTTAAGAGCATCCAAAAGGGTAAAAGGGTTACATAAAAGGAAACTAGCTCCTTTAAAATCTTACCCAAGCTCAAATCAAAAATAGACAAAGTTAAAGGCCTGACTAAAAGGGCTCTGACCTTAACAATAGGGCTTAACTCAAAGTGACACTTTTCCAAAAAGAGTAAACAACTATGTAGGGTTTGGTAAATTGAGTGCTTTAAGAGCTCAAAATATATTACCTCTACTAATGACCAATAAGCTGTGATACTCTGTATAAATATAGAATACCAACCAGCTTGGTCTTTCTGTGTTTAATCAGAAGATTCTAGGATTCTTTGTTTCTTTCAGGGATTGTAAACACTTCGTTTTGATTCAAGGAAAGAGTCACGTTTGTAAAAGTAAGAATTTATTTCCCAAACAATTCAAACATGACAACTTAACTAATATTTACTGTGATAGATTAATCTAGATAGAGTAGATGTAGTTCTTTAGAGTGATTCTGTTTTAATATTCTCATGTTATGATTTGTGTGGCCAACCAGAGGCTGACATGTTGAGGAATATTACCATGACAACCTCAGAAAGCACGCCTTCTTTGATACCGGATGCTCTGATCTGGGGTAAAGAAATATCTATGTGTCGCACGTTTGACTTAACTTTACCTTGTCCTGGTGTGAGTGTAAATGGTGATGGCCTTGTCAAATCAACGTTACTGATCAATGTAATAATAACATAACATTCATTTCAAACTTCAGTCATTCAAGCACAGATTAATGAAAGCATTTCATTTATATTATAATTATAAGTAGCAATAAACACATGTTTAATGATTATTTAACTTATAAGTTTTTAAATGTTCATATAATATTTAAGAATTCATTCTTTGAGTAAGTAACTAATCTGAGCTGAGAGTGTTCACTTTATTCAGAAGCATGAAGAATCCTGTAGGACGATAAGGGAAGCTTGAGGCCTTGACGAGGGAACACACTTAAGTACCTAAGGACCAGCGCTCGAAATCCTAAAGAGCACAAGAACTCGAATGTCCTAAAGAGTCAATTAATAAAAGTCTCTAATTACTCAAAAGAGACAGAAGGAAGGCTGCTAACCCTAACCAAGTCTCATAATACTCCAAAGAGACTAAACAAAAGCAGCTAAATTTAACAAAGTCTCCAAATGCTCAAAAGAGACTAATCCAACACCTGAGCTCTTTCCCTGACAGAGCCCTCTCAACCAACTCCTCTTCTCTGACTGATTGTTCAGCTGCTCCCTCAGTAGCAGCTGCAGCTGATTAGCTTGATGGGGAGAAGCTGGGTGGAGCCTTCAGCAGGCTTCACTGCATGGAGCTGAACCTGACAGGAAAATAAGAGAGCTGAACAGCAGCAATATGGTAAGATGGCAGGAAGGTGTGTGAGGGTTTACCCCTGGGGTTGTAACAGTCATAGTCTGACACAAAATGTTTTTGGTCAACTGAAATATTGATTTGAGACAAGCAGCAAAATCGTATTTTTTATGAGGGGGCAAAGACATTTTCATAGAACTAAATGTTTGTGGCCTTTTGTGTTTTGTGTGTAATTCTACCCACACGAGCCAGTGTATTTTTTTCACCCATCAATTTATCCATCTATCAATCTACCAATCCAGCGATGCATCCATCCTAGGGTTGCGGTAAACCTATGTCTAGGAAACCTGTCTCTCCAGAGGTCATTCATGTAGATGCTGCACATCCATCACACCAACAAACTTTATTACCATTTTCTTCTCCAGTTTTTAATTTAGCACACACTTTATAAAAAAAATTAAGCTGTAATCCTATGTGTTTGTACCACTATTGAAGTTTTTTAAATGCTTTTGAAATTTCTTTTTTTTTCTTCTGTCTACTAGAGAGCAATTTCGCCGTGCATACTAAAGGCCATTTATCAGCTTGATGGTGCTTGAAATGTCAACAGAACCTGTGTAGTGATGGTACAAAGAAGTTTCAGTGTAACCTGGACTGATAGTGGTGTAAAACAAGCCACTGAGCAGGTCAGGCTGAAAGCCAGTAACCTGGCAGCTGCAGCTTCTGATTCAAAGCAACATCCACAGATGATCTGCATCACGTTACACATGTGAGTGAAAGTCTGCTGTTCTCGGTTTTAAAAGCTGAACATAAAAGAAAATGAAAAGAGGCAGAATTGAAGGAGTGCTGAGGATTACAAATCAGTGGCTGCAAGTCAGTCTGAGTGCTGTCAGACATTTAGCTGCACTTATATCAAATTTTATTTGATTGCATTCATGGAAACGCTAACTGCACATCACTAATTAATCACTGTTATTATTATATTAAAATACCCAAGGCAAGCATATACACATAAACACTATTTATAAAAAGCACACTGTTGTTGTTCATGGTCCTCCTTGTGTGCGCTGTTGCAGAAATCATAGGAAGAATGATTACAAATTACAGTAATCAGCATTCTTAATTAATAGTCAGATCCTGCTTTTTAGAAGCCAAATGAGTGCACCAAAACTCAAGGGCTCCCACACTACCTGAATGTGGATTCATGCAACTCACTCTATATTTGATTTTATTCATCCTGTAGCGGGGCTGAGGCCTGTATTTCATCAAATGGGCCAAAGTTAACTTTCTTTCCTCCATGACAGGTTGTGCTGACCTGACACCAGGAGGTGTCGATTGTAAATATATCTTAGCTTGTCCAGTGGCCTTATCTACAAGAAGCCTCTACAATACTTCTATCTAACCCCTTTTAATAAAAATATATCTTATATTTGTCTCACAAAATGATTCTTTACTTTACAGCTTAAAGGCCCCGTGTGTAAAATCATTGAAATCATGATGAAATGATGCGACTCTTTAGCGCCATGCAGTTCAGAGAAAATATTGCAGCTATGGTGACACTCGTGAGTTTGACTGTATAATGGATTTCGAACCTGTGTGGCCTAACCCACACAAAGCTTAAAACAAGCTACTCGACCTCTTTAACAAAGCATTTATAATTATGACTGTTTTATCAACCTACCAGTCCAGAAGGAAGCAAGCTAGTTCTGTTATTGAAGCTGTCAGGATTCACACACGGAGGAGGGGTGACGTCAGCCGGGAGGTCAGGTGTTGTGAGAAATTGTGCTCCCCTGAAATATTCTGTCCTCCTGTGTCGGGAGATCGCACCTCAGGCTATTTTCACAACATTTGTGATAAACTTTTATGGGACAATGATGTAATTAAATGTAATCATGTTATACTTGTGATTTTTTATCTGCAATTCCTCCTAAAAACAATAAAACAGAGTCAAAACATTCTTGTTCACTCTTTTGCAGCAAGCTTATTTATCATTTTTGAAAGTTATGTAAAAGGATGTAATCTCTCTCAGTTTAACCACCTTTTATTTGAGGCAGTTTAGTTCTCATAATGGACAATACGTTCTGTGGATTTGGAAATTTTTGCAATATTTCAGGGGAACATAATTTCCCACAACACCCGTTTCACGTGGATCACGGAGTTTACCTCTCGATGTAAACAAACTGGCTGCAGCTACCAGCTTATATGGATGTGGAGCGATCACTGGCTGATCGTTAACTATGACTGGTGAAGGAGTGTTGGTGAGCTGGGGACATGCTGTGGACCTCAAGTAAACAAGGCTGACTTATCCACCAGCTAATCGTGGCTCACGGCGGGCGTGGTGGAGATCGGCGTCAGGAGCTACCGAGCTACTAGTTAGCCATGGCTAGAGCCAAGAAGACGCTGTGTGTGCTGTAAACTCCCATGGATTACCAGCAAAAGGAGACCAAAGTCTAAAGGTGACTTTTGAGGAGAAGCCCTCTGAGTCGGAACGTCTCTGTAGCGCGTGGAGAACTACATCACCATTAGTAAAGTGTTGTGGAGAAAAAGTAAACAACGCTTATTAGCCACTGGCTAACGGACGAGCATGTTGGGCAAGACGGCAGGCTACTTTGGAACGGACACGTTGGGACTGGGTCGAGAGTTCTGGTACTCGGAAAATAACGGATGAACAACTTGAGGTGAGTTTGGGAGGCAGAGACACTAATCAGAGGCTCGCTCTCCCCTCTCCGACGATGTAGTCCCATGCGTGGTCCAACATGTAAACTCCATCGTCCCTGTTCATGGTCCCACATCGACGTCTCCTTATCTCAATTGCTTCTTTAGAGCGGGCAGCAGAGGGCGACAACTTCCTCTGCTGCCCGCGGATAAACGGAGAGGAAAGTGACGCCACCATCAGCGTCAGCCTGAGGAAGTCTGCGGGCGCAGACGAAACGTAGCACAGGAAAACAGGTAACAAAACTGTTTCTGTGTTTTAAAAAAAGAACGACAGCATGGAATTAGAAATATGAAACAGCAAGAACACACCTAAGATGTTCAACGAGAAATACGGACAACAAGGAACGAAGGACTTCCGCCGTTTGGAGCGATTACACCAGAACCACGCACGTCTAAGAAGCCACCTTCGCTTCTGTTTAAGATGCCGGGACAAAAACATCACACCCACAAGCCTACAGCTGAAAACACCGATCCGGACCAAGACAGCACAAAATATAATAGAAAGAGCACAGAGAGCACTGCTCAAGGAGAGGATAAGAAACGTCATAACCAAACAGAAGCAAGACGAACTGGAAAGAAGACACCTGGACTTAAAAAGGAAATACAAACTGGATAAACAAATGGAGGAACTAATTAAAGGACACATGATGGAAAAACAGGAAAAAGAGTTCACAAAAGTAAAAGAAAGACACATAAAGAAGTAAAACAAACTCATAAACAAGAAAAAGAGGGGAGAAATACAAGATAACTCCACACCAAACTCATGGGTATGTAACATTTCACAATACGAACTAACAGAAGCAGAAGAAAGCATATTAAAGAAAAGTTTAAACTTTGCAGTCACACCAAAAGAAATACCATATGATGAATTTATTGTAGCAACAGAACTAGCATGTCAACAGATCACAGATGAGGGAAAAAAAGCAGAACTTAGAAATAATGTAGTTGGGATATTAAAAAAACAGCCAATTTCAACACAGCAATATTACAAAAGAAGAACAATCAGCCATGACAGCCTTATCCAAAAATGAACAGATAATTATTCTACCGGCAGACAAAGGAAGAACTACAGTAGTTATGGACAGAAAAAAATATAAACAACAGATGAAACAGATACTAGAAGACAAAAATACATACAAAATACTTTAAAAAGACCCAACAGAAAACATTAAGAAAAACATGAAAAAATTACTGAAGCCACTACAAGAAAAAGGCTAAATAACAGAAAAAATGTACAAACACTGGATTCCTACGGCATACATAACACCAAGAATATATGGAACGCCAAAAATACACAAACAAAACACCCCACTTAGACCAATAGTTGACAGCATAGGTACACCAACATACAACATGGCAAGAGATATCAGCTAAATCATCAGCCCGTTACTAGGAAACACAGATCAACACTGCAAAAACAGCATAGAACTGTCAAGAACTAAAGGAGATTACAATAGAAGACAACAACATACTCATCTCACATGACGTCACATCCCTGTTCACAAAAACACCAACCCAAACAACCATAGACATAGTAGTTAACAGAATCAGACAGGACAAGACTTTACACAAAAGAACAAACCTCACAGCAGATGACATAGCACAACTGATAGGACTGGTAGCTAACTTCACTTACTTCACATACGATAACACAATATACAAACAACTGGAAGGCTTTGCCATGGGTAACCCGTTATCAGCCACCCTGTGCGAGTTTTTCATGGAGGACCTAGAACAAAAAGCCATAGCCACTGCCCCCCAAAACTGCTAAATAAATCTATGGAAATGCTACGCAGATGACATACTGGAAATCATACCAAAAGGACAAACAGAAACACTAACACAACACTTAAATAACACTGACGACACAGGCAACATAAAGTTCACATATGAGTCAGAAACAGAAGGCAGCATAGCATTTATGGATATGAAAATAAGCAGGCAGACCGACGGGACCCTAAACATAAACACATATAGGAAAGCAACACACACAGACCAATATTTATTATGGACATCAGAACACCCCACCATACACAAAATGTCAGTAATCAGAACATTATATCACCGAGCAAACATGGTAACAGAAGAAAGAGACTGTAAACAAGAGGACAAACACATACAACACACTTTAAAGACCTGCAGATACCCGACATGGGCAATAAACAAAGGAAAACAACAAACAACAACAGAAAGAAAAGAACAACCTAAGCAAAGAACCAGAAACCCAGAAAAACAAGAACCAAAACCAGTGATAACCCTACCATACATCAACGGCATAACAGAAAAAATAAGAGCAACATTGAAAAAACACAACATAAGCACACCAACACAACCATACACAACTGTTGGAAACAGACTAGTGCACCCAAAAGACAAGATACCAGCTGGACTTAAATGTGGAGTCATTTACGAAATCCCATGCAAACTCTGCAATAAAACATACATAGGAGAACCCGGACGCCAACTCAACACACGAACAATAGAACATAGAAAGGAGTGCGAGAAAGAGGCAAATCGAAAACACACAAGAGCAGCAAAAGAAGAAGCAGAAAGTACAATAAAGAAGTCAACCGTGACAGATCACTGCATAAGAGAAAACCATATAATGGACTGGAACAACACAAGGATCATGAACACCGAACAACAAAAATACAAAAGACGGATTAAAGAAGCAATCGAGATAAGGAGACGTGGATGTGGGACCATGAACAGGGACGATGGAGTTTACACGTTGGACCACGCATGGGACTGCATCGTCGGAGAGGGGAGAGCGGGCAGCAGAGGGCGACGTCGCGGATAAACGGAGAAGGAAGTGACGCCACCATCAGCGTCAGCCTGAGGAAGTCTGCAGCCGCAGACGAAACGTAGCACGGGAAAACGGGTAACAAAACTGTTTCTGTGTTTTAAAAAAAGAACGACAGCATGGAATTAGAACCACAACACAGCAAGAACACACCTAAGATGAAGAACAGCCTCAGAATTGAGATTAAATATTTTTATCACAATAGTAAAGAAACTATTACAGAACAAGTGTTTCAATAAAATCAGAAAATTAATATTTAAGTGCATGGATTAATACATCTGAACTCATGCAGTAGGAACTAGGAAATATGAAATGCTAGAACCAGACACAACTTTATGTATTTTTTTTATTTTGATCTGATTTAACTTATTTTTTTCTTAACATTCTTGGCATTTTGCCCCACACAAAGTTAAACAAAACAATGTTGATTCAGGTGTGTGTGTCTGAGAGAGATAGAGAGGGAGAGAGTTGGAGTAAAAAATAAAATAAAATAAAAACCGACCGAAGCGGAGGTAGTGAGTGACTGATGCAGCACGTCAGCTCTGTCTTGTCAAATGCACCATGTAAGTTATGAAAAAAGTAACTTTAAATATTCAACCGAAAAAGAGCCGAGCTGAAGAAAACCTAGGGAAAACTGAAGAAACGTGAGCAACAGTGAAGCTATCACAGCGAGATCCGTTACTGTCTGTGTGTGTGCGTGGATGAGTCGGACGGACTGCGCTCCCGGCCGGCTAGAGAGTTTTGTGTGTAGGGAGGGGCGGGCGCTCTATGTGACTGGCCAATAACAGAGCATGAAGACAGTCAGTTACCCAATGAGGATTTTCCTTCAGCACGATTACAGATATTTCCAAGGTTTACTCGTTTCATGCTCATATTCGTCAAAAATGCTTTATCCGTACCGGATACTCGTCTGAAACGAGTATTCGGCTCATCCCTAGTTGCCAGTCCTTAGTATTAGTATTGATAGTAGTATTGATCAAGAATTACATTTTAACAAAAGTGAGAAAAGCTTCAAACTTAAAGGATACAATGATGCTGACTGGGCAGCTGATAAAGACAACAGAAGAAGTACTACAAGATATGTGTGACAAGGTGGAGAAACGAGGGCCCGGGCGGGATTCCCAGACTCCCGGGTGAAAGTCACGCACGCTAACCAGTCAGCCAAAGGGACATCCCCTTGGCCAAGTAGCCAGGGCGCATGATCAATCGGGACACTGTGACAGGATGCCCACACTGCCACATATTGTTTTAGTCTATTTGAAAAGGGTCCGATTGTATCATGGAAAAGTAGAAAACAACCTACAGTTGCGCTATCAACATGTGAAGCCAAGTATATGCCATTAGCTGCCACAACTCAAGAGAGTATATACCTTGTACGGCTACTAAAAGGGATAGATAGTTGTAACAAACATGTACCCATCAGAATATACGGAGAAAACCAGGGGACAATGGCATTATCCAAAATCCCAGTATCCAGACGCAGAAGCAAACATATAGATATTAGATATAATTTTGTACAATCAGCATACAAACGGAATGATAAACGTCGAGTATTGCTCTACAGAAAACATGGCTGCTGATGTATTCACAAAGCCAGTACCAAAAACAAAGTTTGAGACTTTTAAAGAGTACTTGTTTGGAAAATAATGTGAACTGAAAAGACGTAATGTACTGAAGATGCAAACGAAAAGGTGAAGAAAGAAAAACAAAAAAGAGAAAAAGTAGAGGAGGCTAAGTCTGTTCTTCTATTTTTTTACGAGCTTTATTGAAATTTACGTCATATGTGTATTACTCATTTGTTATTTAGTACAATAGAGAATCACTAGACATGCCTTTGAGTTGGAGTGTTGAGTATATTGTGTAACAAAGGCATGTCACGTGACTCGAGTGATGACATCACATGAACTGTGCGAGCACCGGAATGCTATTTCAGTTGAGCATGCACAACAAACGATCTGTGTGTTCTCTAACTCAGACCAAAAGGAGAAAGATGGCGATCTGTGGTTTTTCCTCTGGTGATTGTTAGCGGCTACACTGTTCAGCTAATCACTTTGGTGGCAGGCATCACGCTGAAAGATATCTAATGTAACAGAAAAGTACAATCCAGGAAAAATCTCATCCAATCAAAGTGCACGTCCTGTTCTCAATAACTGCATCAAAATTCCTCCATCAAACTGTGTGTGTGTGTGTGTGTGTGTGTGTGTGTGTGTGTGTGTGTGTGTGTGTGTGTGTGTGTGTGTGTGTGTGTGTGTGTGTGTGTGTGTGTGTGTGTGACACGATCGAGGTGCATAATGCCACTAATATTAAAAGGAGATTAAATAGGTTCTAAAAAGGTTCTAAAACAAGGCAAGCAGTGTGACAGCCAAAGCAAATTAAAAAGGGAAATTTATTACAAAACCCTGATAATAACGCCAAGGAAAAAATATTAGAGTGTTCAATCAAGTGTGCGCAGGGCCTCAAGGGACAAGGCGGTCCAGTCCGGCCCTGCTGAGCTCTCGACCAGGGAACCTCCAAGGCCGGCGTCATCGCCCTCACGGAGCCACAGGATAACTTCACGGCGGGTCTACTTCTCCGCTCGGCCACCGTGGGCACACAAAATTCTGGCAATAACAGGTCCCCGGCACCAGACCACACACCGAGCCACAGCAACTCCAAACACTGCCAGGCACTGCTCGATACTTACAAGCGGAGGCAGAGTAACTCTGCCCGCCTGCCATGTTGCGCTCTGTGCCCTGGCATCTCCGGCCGCGGATCTCCCTCCGCTGCTGCTGCTGCCCTCCGTGCTGCTGGTGAACCCCCTCCTCGGTCCAAGACCCCAACCGGACTCAGTGGCACCTGTACGCGCGCCGCACATGTGTGGAGAGAGGGACACCCACGCTCCTCCGCACTCGGCCGCCGTCCATCCTCCAGGACCGCGCTCCGGGTGCTCCTCTGCTCCGGCGGGGGGGTTCAGGCACATGTATCCTCAAGACACCATCCGGGGTGCATCTCTGCCTCTTGGCGGGCTCTCCTGTCTGCCATCCTAGCTGTCTCTCCCTTGATCCACGCGTTCCTCCCTTTAAAAAAAACCTGTCTGCCCTCGCCTCCTGCCTGCATCTGTTCATTAATTGGCAGTCCAGGCAACACTCTGCCACAGGTGTAGATGATTGGGGTGATTAACACAGAATGGAACGCAATGTTGCACCAAACAAACTAAAAACACACCATCAATAAAAACATGCACATTAGAATAAAAACAAGTAAAACATGCAAACAAATAAGAACATTACCACTCTGTGACATGTGCACATGCACACAGGCGTGTTGTGAGCTGACGTTGTGTTTTTGCACTACTTGAATGTAGCCATCCTTAAGGTGACAAAAAAGTATCTAAGTAACTTTTACTTTGAGTACATTTTCTTTACTATGCTTTTTACTTTAACTTAAGTAAAAATTTAGGCAAATATTTGTACTTGAGTAAAAACCCATCAAAGTACTTTTTAGTACTCTTTTCACCTCTGCATTGAGGAGAGCTTCCAATGGGCGGATAGAATCAGTCAGCGGGTGCTATCCACAGTTATGATTATTCTAGATACTGAAGAGTAAACATCTCTTCTGTCTGGAGCCGTTTCTGTCTGAAGAGCACACACACAATCGGTTCATCGGTTACCCAGCTGTATGGCTAAGATTAAGAGCTTGATTAAGGTCTTTGGCTCTTCTAGAACTCTCAGACTGTTCTTTACCTGAAAAAAGACACTTTTCAGGGACAATTCCTACCTTTTGTTTACCTCCTCACATTATTAGAGTAATACATATGAATTATTTGATGGTATGAAGCCATTTCCTGTCATGCTTGCAAATATTCCTGCCCATTATACAGATTTGTTATTTTAAAAATACTGAGAGGCACAATTTCAAACTGTCAGACTTCATTTTGGTATTTTCCAATAGTTATTGTTATTAAAACAATTCTAAATACAGAGTTTTATCGATCCAAAGTGTGAAATGTGAGTTTTACATATTTCTTTAGAGTTTCAAGTAGCTGTAGTTAACTTTTCCTTCACACAAGTTGAAACTGATTGCATCAGAAGAAAAATACATTTATTTTAGTCAACTAAAAGAAGACTGAAACTAAAATAAATTGGAAGACTAAAGTGTGACTAAAATTAAAGACAATTTTAGTCAAAGGCACTGCTCTCAGGAAGGATAAGGCCATTTAGCACAGTTTAATGTGAAGTGGATGTAGAATCATTGTGGGGGGGAGGAATCCATGCCGGAAGACTACAAGGACGAGGAGAAGTGAAAGCTGACGGTGGTAGCAGGAAGAATTCAGTTTTCTTCTTTTTCCAAGATGGCAGCCCTACCAGTCTGTTGTTTGTCTGTTAGTCCCTGACTGTTATACGTTTTTGTGTTTGTGTGCTCTAATAGTTAATACTTTCTTTCCATTTAAAAAAAATTATGGTAGATGTTATAATTAACATTCTCAATATTTTTCTGGAGTTTTTGATTCATGCAATTTGGAAGATGATCCTGGATTGTTTCTCCACCTCAACCCTTGTTGCAGATGTAATGATTTAAATTACATGTTATTTAAAAAGCCATTAAGGCGTAGGATTCCATAGGAAATATGAAATCCACCTTATGGATCTGTGAGGTTATTTTAAACCAGAAAATTTGAACTTTTTAATGCAGGGATTAGATAACAGCTTCGTATTCACTCAGAGACAACAGAAGAGAGAAAGTCAAGTTTAAAAATTTAAAAATTTATTAAAAACAAATTAAACTAGACTGACTTTAAACACTAAATGTATGGTGTAACTAATGTGAATGAGACGGTGAATGGATGATGTGTGATGTTGATCAGAACCAGCAAATCCGAAGAAGCGATTAGTTCTGATGGGAAATGAAGGTGATGTCTTTGCGTTAAGCTTTGGTTAGGAGGTCCATAAACACATGAGACACCATTTGCCGGTCTACATACCCTGATCGGAAGTCCCCGTCTAGATCAGGAGGTGTAAAGGTCCAGCTTGACCTTATGGAGCCAAAGCATGTAGAAAAAGCCACGGCAATTGACCACCCGTCCTGGGATACGTCCGGGTCACGACAATTTGTTGGCGTCTGGTGAGACCCAAGCCTGGGTCTTGATGGTTCAGCTTTTATTCTGAAAGGAACTGTTGCAGTAGTTGGAACAGCAACAAATTTTTCAGCTTGTCGTTGGTTCTTTTTGGTTGAAGAGTATAGATCAGGATTGGCCACTCCGTCACTTTCTCTGGAACGCCTTGAACTGGCGTTAGAGCTGACATGGCAAAGTTTTATACTTGGGATGTTTTGGTTTATTGTCGAATGAAAAATTACCAAACACCATCAAAACCACATCTCCGTCAGATCTGTCAGATTCTGAACATCTTAGGTGTGTTCTTGCTGTGTCTTTGTAAATCCATGCTTTCGTTCTTTTTTAAACACAGAAACAGTTTTGGCGAAACTGTAGCTACAAACAGGTAAACAAAACTGTTTCTGTGTTTAAAAAAGAACGAAAGCATGGATGTCAGATTCTGATTGGATCAGTGAAAGTAATGTGTTATGTCTTTTAATGCTACGTGAAATGAGTCCTGTTGGAACACTTAAAGTCACAGTACCTTTATATTCTATAGGATTATAATAAAGTAATTAGTGATTTGATTTCACATATCGATCACATCTTATTTATTGACTAACACTTTTATGGATTAGCTTTATTTAAATAGAGTTCTTTGATTAATTAAAAGAAAAGAGTTCATTCTTCATTCTTTTGTTGAGCTGAAAATAAGCAGGTTAGAAGGAATGCATGAGACCTTGAGACCATATCTCATGCAGACTAGTCTTGTGCAGAGGAGGGAAAAAAACAGTCATTGCATTCTGTTACACCAAGAACACACGATCCCCCCCTGACTTGTACCTAGAACATGGAACTACTAGCAGTTCCCTGTCAGCCGAGCGAAGGGCCCTTGATGGAGCATGCCTGTTCAAAAGGCTGGCCATGTAAGGTGGAGCAGTTCCCTTAAGAGCCTTATACACCACAATTAGCACCTTAAAGGGAGCTAGCGTAGAGATGCCAGCACACATGTGATGCTTTTAGGTGGTTTCCTACTGAACTTGTGGTTTGGCTGTTAAAAACCCTAACACTAACGCAATTCCCAGGAGTGTCACAACTATGTGAGTAAATTATGATCAATGATAAATGATCAGCACTTGTATAGTCCCTTTCAGAGCCAGAGGACTCCAAAGCACTTTACACCACAGTGTAGTATTCATCCATTCACACACACATTCACTCACCGTTGGTGATGAAGCTACGATGTAGCTACAGCTGCCTTAGGTCACACCAAGAGAGGCGAAACAAGTAAGTAAACTCACCATGATCCTGAGCAGTGTAAAAGCCTTGTGTTTGTGCAGTCAGCAGGACAAATGATATTATTACTGCAGTCAGAAACAAGCTGTTAGTCTGGAAGCTGTTCTGGTTCAACAAAAACACTAAAGTACTCATAGATGTGTCTGCACAGTGCTGGAGCCTCCATTGGTGCTCAGTACCGATTGCTGAAGGTTTCACACTCACTTATGCATTTGAGCTTCCCACTGACGTCGTTAGGTCTGTTTTAGGGGGGCTTCAGCCCCCCTAAAATAATCACAAGCCCCCCTATCATTTTGGTTTATTTTATTTTTTTCAGTTAACTTTTTTTATTTGTTCACATCTACATGCTGAACACAATCACGACATGTGAAGTTGGTACATGAGTTTTTTAGTCTGAAACAGAAATAATAATTAATGAATATAGAACTACACCGTCGCACACAGGAAGTATCAAGAAAGAACTTCCTCCCCTTCCCGCAGCTTTGTTGACAAGTCAGGGGCAGGGGTGATACAGCAAAACCTATATATCGATGAGCAAACCCTGCTCAGCGCTCATGTAAGTCACTCAACATCACATTAGGGTAAGACAGCAACAGCAGCACACCGTTAATATTTCAAGGTTATAGTTCAGACTTCAGAGAGAGGAAAATGCTACCGCACCGACATGCTAATGCTAACTCCGCTACCATGTTTACTTGCCGCAAACCATAACGAAAAGCTTTGATGTCAAGTTAAATGGTCGGAAAACTCCCCTGAAGTGACATGATTAACGAGCCAGCCAGTTCATTGAGTGACTTAGTGCCACCAACTTGAGCGTACAGTAATGAGTCTGCACAAACAGAACCTGCTCTGCGCTTGTGTGCAGGAGCTGCAGCCCGCTCTGTGGGCTCTGTCTCTGCGCATGCAAATCTCTCCCTGCTCTCCTCAACAAGTAGCCTCTCCACCAGTCAATCACAGACAGCTCTGTTTTATCCAATCAAAGCATGTCCAGGAAATACTGCTTTACAGAAAAACACCAATTTAACAGCTTATTAAACTGCTTTCTGCTGCTGGTTAGCTACCATCCACTGCCTGCAAAATACTTTGTTGTAATTCATGTGTCATGATTAGAGTGACCATATTTGACTTCCAGAAAAGACACATTGCCCATTCCTAAAACTGTTAAATTGCACTCTTTTCAGTTAAAGAGGACTTTTAATTTCAACATATTAAGTGTTTCTTCTCTGTTTGGTTAGACATAAATGATCCCTTGATGTGTAAAAGGAAGTGAACAGTGGAAATGTCCCAGGAAAAGAGGAGGGTTAATCAACCTAATTAAATATAATTATATAAAGTCCTCTTTATCTGAAAAAAGGGCAATTTTCCTGGCAGTATTTCCTGGACATGCTTTGATTGCATAATGGAGAGCTGTCTGATTGGCTGACGGAGAGGCTACATTGCTTTAAAAATTGCAAATGGAGCAACAACAGGGAGATTTGTGCAAGCAGAGACGGAGTTGAGCATGCAGAGAGAGGGATGCATATGACTGCAGAGCAGGTGTTACTCTTGCAGATTTATCACTGCACGCTCCAGTTGGTGGCACAAAAATCACTCCACACTAAAAACCTGAATCAGAATATGGCCGAATGTGTATATTACTGACCATTTTTCTATATTATATATTTTTTCTATAATATATATATAATATATTGTAGGTACATATATGTATCTATAATATAGTAAACAGCCAGTTTTATATATGTCACATATATTCAAAAGCTACATCAAAACATATATTAAAACCTATATGTTTATGACTTCTTTCCATGTGGGTTGTCAGTTGCTTAATATTTCCTATGTTTACCTATGGTAAAGAAAGGAGATATTGTACTTGTCTAACTTTAACATACATTTTGGCAGCTTAATGTGACGTTATGGAAAATGCCATCATCATGAGCAACCAAACATGGGCTATATTAGGCTAACAGTTGTCCATATTCTGTACCATTTATCCACCAATGGCTGTTTCAATTATTGGGAGTGAAAACTAAATGGCACAGTAGCATTTGTCTTGGCATTAGAAATTGAAAATGTTTTTCAATGTGTTGGCTAGATGGATATACGAAGATTTTTTAAGAGAGTGAGTGAGGAACAGGAGAGAGACCTGGTGGTTGATGCTGAGGAGATCTGCATGGTCAAGGTCAGTGATCTACAGCGAAAACAGGGGCGATCGCACCGTTATGAGCATTCACCTGAGCACAAAGTTCCCAAGCAAAATTGAACAGTTTTCTATTTAGGAGTGAACATGTAAGAGACCTTGAGAAAAAAAAAAACTATAATTATCATGTGACCTGCAACCTTATGTCAAGTTGTATCTGTATAGTTGACTTTCTGTAATATAAGTTCTACTACTTGCTGGATATTTTTATATATACTGTTATTTTGTCTTGTAATAGTTAATTACACACTCCTTTATTCCATATCATAGCAGTGTTATTCATATATTAAAACTGTCAACTGTACACTCATTTGGCAGAATAAAAGTTTGACAATTATTCATTTGTTCTTTATTGTCACATTTCAGTATAATTAAACAAGTTGTAATTAAACAAATTAAATAAATGACTACAACATTTCCCCCTGTTAAGTGCAGTAGACTGAAATGAATAGCTTTATTTGGAAATATAACATATCTAATTTTTAATGGACTTGCATAAAATCTTTCTTCAACATAGACCCCACTAATGAACTGATTAAGTGTTATTTTTTATAAAAAGAAGAGAGAAAATGCACAAAGGTAGGAAAGGAAAAGAAAGTGATAAAATAATAGGTTTTGTTAAATGTTCTTCATATAATGAATTAATTGACAAAGATTTGCAGAGTGTGACAAAAAACGTTCAAGGTCAAACTCCTGGGGCTAAGCCCCCCCATATCTCAATCCTAGTGACGTCCATGGAGCTTCCCCTTCCTGTTCGGATTATTTTTGAAGTGGATGATGTACAACAGGGCAAAAACGTAAGTGACAGGCCCTGGAAACCAATAAATAATACATAAATAGTAAAATATCTCAACAACTAAACCTCAGATATTTTTTTACCACTCAGTTCTTTATTCTATTGTCATTCCATGGACAAATGTGTTATTTGAGATTTAAATGTTTAATAAAATATTTTGTATGGATCAAGTCTCTGCTTTTTGCAGATGATGTGGTCTTGATGATGTTGACTTCATCAGAACATGATCTTCAGCTTTCGCTGGAGCGGTTCGCAGCCGAGTGTGAAGCAGCTGGGATGAGATTCAGCTCCTCTAAATCTGAGACCATGGTCCTGATTCGGAAAAGGGTAGAATGCCTACTCCGGGTCAGGGAT